>NW_003314322.1:247434-372407 GCF_000143415.4 Selaginella moellendorffii | reverse complement strand
GACTCCTCACTGGTAAAATCATCACCCACCACATGGGTATAACCTTCCTTGGTCACACTGGCTTTTCCTGGCCAAATTAGCTCCACTAGAGTCCTCCCGTTACTATACTTTTAGAGCTCACTAAATCCCCTAGGGTTTGGGAGATGATTGTTTTGGGCTTTCACCCTCGGACTAGGATTCAGACTTGGACTCGGACTCGGTCTCGTTCTTGGTTTCGGTCTTGATCTTGGTCTCAAACCCGAACTCGACCTTGGACCCGGTCTCAGTTCCATCTTAGACTCAACCTAGGACTCGACTTAAGACTCGACCTCAGACTCTATCTCGGGTCTATTTTGGACTTTAGTGACCCAGAGACTTCCTCATTGTCTTGTGAGACATAAAATCTATAGGGAGGGCTGCAAGGGGTTCCAAAAGTATAGTAGAGAGAGTGTGGAGGTTGGACTCTAATGGAGCCAGTTTGACTAGGAAAGGCTAGTATGACCTAGGAAGGTTATGCCCATGTGCTAGGTGATGATATATCCACTAAGGAGTCCAAAGCTAGAGTGAATATAGAAAAACAAGCGGGCTAGCTTGGTAAAGAGTTCAAGAGCCAGCTCTAGTTCCCCTGAGAGATCAAATGGTCGATGCTCTCAATCAAGCATACTATCTACTTGGATATCTGGCGTGGCTCAATGGAACCTCGCTCTAGCCCCATGGCTAGAGCATCTAAAGGCAAAAGGTGGGGAGAGTACCCATGAGGCTCACATAGAGCCATAGTGTTCTGAAATGTTGTCCCAAAGTCCTAGACTGTGGAAAGGAAAAGGAACAATCCTTTGGTGTAGTGACCAAGGATGCAGTCATGTGGTGAAAAAGCCCTAGAGAACAGTGGGACAAAGAGTTGGGGGTGTACTTAGAGGATGAATCAATATTCTCATCATATGGACAGATAGTCTTAAGGGGCAAATATAGCCTACAAGGAATGGAAAATAATCAAGTGTTAAAATAACACTTGCAAAGATGGTCCTTGTGAGTAGGATATGAATGCAAAACAATGTATTCTAGTGAATTGGCATCTTAAAAATAACTAGAAGGCTAGGATCTTATGGGTCATCAAATTAACAAAGTCTAAAAAGCTGAATGACTCAAGCAAAGTCAAGGAATGGTTCTAAAGGAGTAGTGAAAGCATTTGGACTGAGGTGCATTATACCTTACAAGGGATGGGGAGGATCATGAGATCTAAGTAGGAGAACTATGTGTATTTCATTGATGGCAAAAGGTGCCATACTAAAGTCGTAGGAAAGGTGTTCTTAGAAGAAAGCAACTTTGGCTCAAAATTGTGTGTGAACACTATGGTGTAGTGCTAACTGATAGTTGGCATGAGAAATGACTGTGTTAGTCTTGGCAAAGGTTTAAAATACAAGTGTTAGTGTTGTAAAGGTAGGTTCGTGGAGCCAATGGTGTGGAGGCACCAAATGTGCTAAAGTGTGATGCCTTGAGGTCAAGTTAGTGGGTTCATGAGAACCCCTTGCCAAAGAAATCCCACTGGAAATAGGAATAGTATAGCCTAAACTGGAAGGTATGTAGTTAAAGTGTGGTGACCTAAATAATGATAGTAGTGTGAAAACACCTGCAATGAGTTGTAAGACTTGGCAACAATGAGGCAATTAAATAAAAAGTGTAAAATACTTGATTGGATGGGTAGGAGTTAATTACCTAAGACTTCTTATAGGGATAAGGAGGTTAGATGCACAATTTTGGCACAATTTTAGCATACTGGTGGCCTAACACAAGGAGGAGGGTACCCCACCAACTAGAGCAGCGTGAAGTTTAGGCTTAGACCCAAGTTGAATGTAGAACAAAGAGTGACACAACTTAGTGGGAGACAAACTAATGTCTCAGGTGGTCGAACATGCATTCCAACCACTATTCCTACTAGACATTTGGAAACCCACATGCTTTGGGTTTTCACCCCAAGCCTCCCTTAGTACCAGGAGTTAGTTTTTGGGACAAGCTCAAAACTTACTAAGTATGGAATGTCCCTAAATTGTGAATTTGAACACGGGATGAACACCATTGTGTTTAGGCCAATCTTTACATTCTGTAAATGTGCCAAATAATTGAATCTAGACATTTTCCATAAATAGCATTTGGAACTAAAATGAGACTAACATAAAGGGCATGATAGTGAGGGGATAGAGGAATAGACAAAGTATGCCAGGACCTTCACAGTGTTGGGATGAGAATATTTGTAGAAGCCAACTTGATAATAAAAATGGGGGAAACAGAAAGGAACAGAGACAGACTAAAAGCTTTCTACGGGTTGGAAATCTCGGCACACCGGTTGGAAAAGTTCAAAGAAGCCTTTGAAGACACACGAAGGAACTGTAAACAAAGCATTAGGGAAGTCATGGTGGATAGCTGAGGAAAAGGTGATACATACGGCAACTCAAGATCAGGCTAAATGTGTTGTCTTTGAAGTCGGGATGGTTGGTCGACTATTACTATACAAAGTGCCCGAGGAAAGTCCACGACCGGACATGTCAAGAGCAGAGCCGATACGAGTTATACGGATGGATAAGGAAACAACATCAATGGACCCGACAATAACGGAAGGCCTTGTAGCTAGGATGTACTAGTTCAAGCAACAAAAATTAAGCGAGTTGGCCTAGGATCCAACATAATGGAATTGGCAGGGAAGAAAAAAGGAAGAGTTCTTTGCTTATGAAACAAAATTGGGAAGAAGGCTTATTCGGCCGCGCAGCGACTTGTTACTGATATCAAGAATGAAACGAGCTAACATACAAGACATGATACAACATGCGACTTTAAAGGGACTATGGAAAGGAAAATGGGCAGCAAAAACAAGATATTTCATGTGGTTGACAATGCAAGACCGGCTACTATCTAAGCGAAATATACATCTTCTAGACCAATCTTGCGATAAATGTGGAGCGAGGGAGACACAAAGGCACATACTATGGGAATGCGAAAGCGCACAAGATGTGTGGAGAAGCACGTGCTGGTTGCTGCAACAACACTCCCGAAGACAAGTGTGCCTCACGTATGAAGCGGCAGTACCTGAGTTTCAGGGCCTTGGGCCACTGAACGAAGGAACAGTGCCAAACTCCTAAGCATGGAGCCAAGGAGCAATGGCACTAGAGAATGAAATGACTTTTGAGCATATAGCCCAAGGAGCGAAGGGATAAGAGCCGGGAGAAGCTGCTGCAGGAATGCAAAAAGGAATAGACTCTTGGAAATGGTCCTCAACAGAAGAAGGGGTACCGCAGTTTGACCAGCTCAACATGACAAGAACAGACATAGAAGGATTTCCCTCGGAGATAGTGGATCTACTACGAGGATGTGGGAAGTGTGGAAATCTCAGTGCAACAAAATTTTTAATGACAAGGAAGAAGGACCAAGGGTGGTGGCGTCACGAGTGTGGACTAGAATGATCAATGTAGCAGCAGCTCGTGTCCTACAGCTGGAAAAGAGAGGAGGGCAAAATGGTCTAGAAAAGGCAAAAAAGGAAGCACAGATCTGGCATTTTTTGTGGAAGCAAGGGGAGGCAGGTACTCGGGAATGGATGTGGACACCACCAGACGAATGGTTCCAAGTGACGCATCTCGGAAGACCCTTGGGATCCAGTTCGTGAGCAACCCCCCTTTCCGTAGGTACTTCCATTGTAGGCTCCTCTATATAAAGGCTCTTTGCTGGCTTTGTGCCCAACGAAACCACGCCCAATTTTTTGGTTTTTTGCTGGAAAATAAAAGGCCTTGTTTAACAAAGGGCATGATAGTGAGGGTGTTTGGCAGACATGGTAAGCTATCATCTAGTGATATTGAGGGACTAGTCTCAATATGTGAGGGTTCTTGCCAAGTTAGTGCAAGATAGAGCAAAAGAGATCTAAGAGGCAGGCCGAGAATGCTCAGCTAGAAACACATAGGAGTTCTTACCTTATGTTCATCTGGCTAAGTACAAATACTAAGCCTAGTAAATTAATACTTGGACAAGAGGGGCTACTAAAGGGAACCAACAACATCAACCTTCTGCTGTCATAGCAGTAAGAAAAGAGTGTCCATAAGAACTAGCTAACAAGTATCTTTTGATACTGAAAGTCATATTCGTGATACTCTCCCCCCCTTGGGGGGATTGATGTCCTCGTCGATGCATACCCGAGTCTAGCAAACTATCAAGGAAATAACTCCAAAAGTTAACAGAAATCACACTATATGAAGAACACACCAACTTAAATGTGTTATGGAACTACCTCCTCTCTATGTCCAAAGACGTTAAGACTAAAACACCCTCCAGCTGTCACCGACATGGAAATAACTAATGGAGTTAGCCACCCTTGCTGCTCCGAGTACCACTTGGCTTACAAAGGAATGATACATCCTTGCCTACAGAGACATAGGGAGAAGGCCAAAGGCCCAACTTCCCCTAAGCAAGAAATCAACCCCATCGGGAAGATTTAGACAACTATTATAAATTAGCAGATGAAGTTGTTTACACAACCACACCCCTTTTCAAAAATGAGTCATCGAGAGAGAGGTGGGGACTTGTGATCAGTCTATAAGAGCTATCCTCATGGTTATGGATTGGACCCATGTATTGAAGTGCCGAAGTCAGCCTGCCAAAACTAACCCAAGTACTTACGAACGAGAGAAATGAAACTTTGATTTATAGAAATAGATTACACTATTGATTTGCAAGATTTATTACAAGGTTTACGAAAGCTATTTTTTATTACTATTCTCACACTCCATGACAAGCTCATGAGTATGGGTAAGATTACTAAGAGGTTCCCAAGTTGATTCACAAGTCGGGTAACCTTTCCACTTAACGAGATATTCCTTCACACGAGCCCGTCTTCAAAATCGAGAATCCAAGATAGACTCAGCTTCATACTCAGGTTCACCATCCACAATCACTAGTGTAACCTCTAAATTGATTGTATTCTCTAAGCTAATTATAGTCTCTAGGTTTATTTTCCTCACGGCTAGGTAGATAATCTTGAAAATTACCCCTAGGCAAATAATCCTCATAATCATCTTACCTTTTAGCACGTGGGTATTCAAGTTTGGTGCTTTAATTATCATTGTAATCATTCTTCCTACGATAACTTTTATCGTCAAGTGGATAACTTTGTCTATATGTTGCTTTATTAACTCAGGTTGTTTGTTGGCATCTTGGTTGTTTAAACAAGGTTCTACATTTTTTAACTGAATACCCCTCTTTTTCATAAATTTAGCATTTCATTAGTTGAAGTTTGTATTCTTCCTTATTATGGCCTTCATTTTTGCATCTAATACATCAAATCCCTTGTTTGAGATCGATTTACAATTTGAGGCTTTTTAAATGACTAATTTCCTTATCTATAGAAGTTGTCCTTTCATCTAAATTTACCATATCTACCATATTATATTGTTTTATGAGATCTTAGTAAGCAATATGGCTTTTTTCAAATGTTCATGTTCACTATAAATTTTTTTAAGGCTTTGTATATATAGACATAGATGCATTTTGTTTAGCACTAAGTCCTTATAATGATTATAACGTTTGTTAAATCGAGTTGCATATTCCTTTATTGTCTCAAACTTTCCTTGACGAAACTTTTGCAACTCATCATAGTTTTATCTTGGATTTATTTCCATAAAGAAATCTTTAAGGAAAAATTTTGTCTAGTCATCAAATATGCCAAGTTTTTTGACATTATTGCCATAGTACCAGTTTTTGGCTTTATTTTTGAGCGTATAGGGGAAAGTATTCTTTTCTTACCCATCTGCTTGATTGAGCTTAATTGCTTTTGTGTATTGCTCAATATGCAGTAACCCTAAATCCTAAACCTTTAAACCTCTTCTTTAATTCCAGAAAAGGATAGATATGTGATGACGATGCCTATTGCTGTTCTTGCAATTGCCATTATGTTTATTACAATTTAATAGGAAATGCTCTATTTTGAAACTATTATATGTAAAAATAGGTGTTTGGTTCGTAAAGGAACCTGGATCATTGTCAAAGCGTAAGAGCTATAAATTTAGTTATTTTTTCTTTTGTGAGGAATCAATCTAGTTGTTTTATGTTCCACTACTCTCAGCTAAAGTAGAGGCATTTTCTATCTATCGATGCTGCTAAAGAGGAGTAGCATATGAATTCATGTATTCTAGATGACCGTCAAAGTCATATTAAGATTTTTGATTGAGGATAAAGGGTAAAAACCACATGTGTTACATTTGGTATTAGAGGATAAGTCTCAACGAGTACTATCCAATAGGATTGGGCAACTAGTCTTATTACATATGCAAAAATGAAAATGATGATTTGAGTGGGTACTTATTTGCATCCAAAGACTTTGCATTCGTTCTAAAAGGTATGGATTTTGGTTACCTTTTTGTACCATATTTTATGAGCTTGCTCTTGGGCTCATAAGGTGGACAGAGATGTTCTAATTTCGCGCGTGTGAGGTTAGGTTTTGCATCGTACTCGCGCTCGCATCGCGCTCCCACTCGCGATCACGCTCACGTAGATAGGTAATTTTCGATACCCGAAGTCACATTCGCGACACATTGGGACACTAGTTACTCTAGGACTGTTCTAAGTCATTGGTTCTGATAGCTCAAAATGTAACCTTGAGTTACTAATGTGCCTCACTCACAAGCCCAAGCGCAAACTCGTGCAAATTAGCCTATTAGTGGTTCCATGAGTTGTTCTATGCACCATGGGTGAAAGTAAACCTCCCTTAGGTTTGCTATGAGTGGCAAATAAACTGGTTTATAGTTGTTTAGCATAGCACTAATTGATCCTTCCTAGGCTTGATTACGAGTGAATCAATCAAGACTGTAGGGATTACACTATTGGTTCAAGTAGTTATTGCCATGCTCTCTCATAAAATTTTCTTGAAATGGACTGAAGGTAGTGCGAAAGCAAACTTGAGGTTTGGTCAAAGATGAGACCAAAAAGAGAGTTATCAGGAAGGAAGGATCAAATATGTAAATCATCTTCTCTTCTTGGAGAGATGATTTGCAACGAGGTGTTGACTCATTGCTTGTGTTCACATTATGCAATTAAGAGTCCCTATCTTGATGCATATTAGTTATGATGGTTTTACAAGTGGTGAGTCTTGGGATGGATAGCGATGAAGCGTTAAACCATTTTGTCTAGGCTTGCTATTGAAAGGCTTGAGTTGCAATATTCAATTTTTTTTCGGGGAACTTTGCTATTGCTCCTTAAGTAGCTTGGTGTTAGGTTAGTTTTGAGTTTGGTCAAAAAGAGAGTGGCATGAGTTTGTTTGTGTTGTGAACAAAAGTTGGTGGTATTCGGTGTTGTAAATCTCTATCAGTGGGGTGTGGCATTTATGTTGCATTTTGTTGAATCGAGTTGGCATTTGATACTCACATAAAACTTTGTAGTAATGATATAGGTGTTGCTCATAGTGTTACTTAATTGATGATTAAGTCATTGTGATACTTATATCATATCTATGTGATCGTGAGTAATGTGTTTAAGAAGTTACTTGGTTAAACAATGATCAACCCTAAAGTGGTTGATGGTGAAGCTAGTCTACTTACATATAGTAGTAATGTAGTAGCTTTGACTAAATTCTCGATGATGGACCATTATGCTAAGTTTAAATTGGTTCCTTAGCTCCTTGAGTTTGCCCATTGAGGTGTTAGGAGAGGGTTATATCATTCATTTGCTATGACTTGTTGGTTTATCCGTTAGCACTTTGAGTAGATAGTCAAATGGAAAAGGTGTGTAGTTGAGGCATTGACATTGTTAGCATTTGAGTTAGTGGAAGTGGTATTGTTATTTCGAGTGATGAGGAATTTTCCTTAGATCTTGATTTTCCATATTATTTTTCTTGTTAGTGTTTTGGCTTCACATTGGATCTTGAAGGTAGTTGAAGCCCAAAACAATTTGGAATAGTCCTAGAGCAACCAGATCCCAATGCCAGGACTAGCACGCAAAACGGAGCCAAATGAAGTCTGGCACTATTTTAGCATACTAGTGGCTTAACGCAAGGATATGGGTATTCCACCAACTAGCATGGAATGGAACTTGGGCTTAGACCCAAGACGGACGCAAAACAAAGATAGGCATGCAAATGAGAGCTAGACTATGCCTCAGGTTGGTTGGCCATGCCCGACCTACCCACTATCCCTACTATACATTTGGAACCCCCCACAACCCCCCTCTCTTGAGGAACACACGCTTTGGGCTTTCACCCCAAGCCTCCCTTAGTATTAAGAGTTAGTTTCTGGGACAAGCTCGAAACTTATTAAATATGGAATGGTGCTCAATTGCGAATTTGGACACGGGACGAACACAATTGTGTTCAGAACAATCTCTACATTCCGTAGATATGCCAAATGAGCAAATCTAGACACTTTCCATAAATAGCATTTGAGACCAAAATGAGACTAACACAAAAAGCATGATAGCGAGGGTGTTTGGTAAACATGGTAAGTTATCATTTAGCAATATTGAGGGACCAAGCTCAATATCGTGGGGGTTCTTTATACCAGCAAGTGCAAGCCAATAACAAGAGTTTCTCAAACTAGGCCAAGTATGCTCAGCAAAAAACACATAGGATTCCTACCTTATGTTTATCCAATTTAAGTACACAGTCATTGACCATTTTCTCAACTAACTCAAGTGGGAAACTGATAACGGGTCCAGCAATACCGACCTCCTACCATCGTGGCAGTAAGGAAAGAGTGTCTGTAAGGATTGGCCGATAGATAACTTTCGATACCTGAAATCACATTCACAACACTCTCCCCCCTTAGGGAAGATTGATGTCCTCGTCGATGCATACTCGAGTCTAGAATACTACCAAGGAAACAACTCTAGAAAAAGTTCACGGTATTCACACTATGTGAGAAATGCACCAACTATGTCCTCTATGTCTAACTATGGGAACCTCTATGTCTAACGCGGATGTGCTACCAACTCAGACACCTTTCGGCCGTCGCCGACAAGGAAATGACCAACAGAGTCAGCCACCCTTGCTGCTTTGGGTGTCACCCAGCTTACAAAAGTGCGATACACCCCTGCCTGCAAGGACATAAAGAGAGAAGCTAGAGGCCCGAACCCTCATGAGCAAAGAAACCAAACCTGTTGGTAAGGTTTAGATAGACTACTGTAAACAGACAGTTAGAGTTGTTTACACGGTCATGCCCTTTTAACAGAATAAAGAACATCAACAGAGAGGTGGGTGATATGACCAGTCGACAGTAGCTACCCCATGACTAGAGATTTCAACATGCACATGAAGTGCCGAAGCCAGTCTGCCTATACTGGCCCAAACTCAAAGATCAATACATGGACAATATCAAAGTCATAGACAATGATATCATAGAGACTTAATTACTAGTGACTATATCTTAGATTAGAACATAAAAGTATTCCAATTAATTTATCATCCGATAAACCAGTATTATAGTATAGGAACCACCAAGATCATCATAATTGGTAAACATAGGATTCACCATCCAACAAAATTCAATAGCCAACATATCATCAAGAAAACTCAATGATAAAACTTAACTACTGAAGATGGTATATAGTATGCCAAATAACTTACTAAAGATAACTCAAAGAACACAAAGTATCATTGACTGACAAACACAATGTTCGTGAA
Source organism: Selaginella moellendorffii (assembly GCF_000143415.4). Lineage (NCBI taxonomy): Eukaryota > Viridiplantae > Streptophyta > Lycopodiopsida > Selaginellales > Selaginellaceae > Selaginella > Selaginella moellendorffii. Next base: position 362,785 of record NW_003314322.1, on the reverse strand, counting down.
TGTATCACCCAAAAGAAATAACATCCCAATCTATCAGAACTAACTCAAGCAATAATCAGCAGAATAAAATAAGCTCTATTTCGTTAAAGTGGGATTTATTCAGTAAAATGGGACTAGGTACAAATTTTCAAGTATTTGAAAATGACGTGAAATTATATGTTTTTTGTCCAGGGGCTAGACATATCTAGGGCATGGTGACTAGCGCGGTGACTTTATGTCCAGACTGAGTCCATCTGGTTGTATAATAAATCTCATTGTCAAGGTGAACAAGCCGAATCTGAAGCTAAAGAAGAGCGATGGCATGCGCGCACACACTATTTGTTTGTTCATTGAGCGTGTGGTGAGCTTTCTAAGATGAACGTCATTCCTATTAGCCAGACATATAACTTAATGGTGAGAACATTTAGATATTATTCAATGTTATCTTTTTCTAACGAATCTAATTGTGAAGGTGTAGCAAGAGGCATTGCTAGTCTGGAGAAGTCATTTAACTCATTTGACCCTTAGTGTATTTTCATGAAACTAAATAACATTCATATTATTAAGGAATTTCTCTAGTACCTTTTTTTTACGACATAGAGGCTTGCATTTCTTTCAAAGGTGATTTAGTAAAAGGCCTGAGGGTACATGCCATTCTATTTCTCAGACCGGTATTAAGATATACTAGTGCAAAGGGAAAAAGGTATTTGGTGATCAAGTAAATGGCATGAGGGCACACGCCATTATAAGCCTAAGCGCTAGTGGACACCTCCTTTTTGGTACTCTCAGTGGTACTATCATCCTTCTCCGGGTCAGTTGTTTTGCTTTGGATTGTTGTCTCTGACGTTACTGGGGCGTTCTCGATAGTTGTTAATGTTGCCATTTGTTCAGAAAAATGATCACCTGGAGTATAGTACGGGGAGTTTGGAAGATTTATATATTCTACATCTTCACCTATCTCCTTCTTCGTCTCCTTTTCTGCCTCACTTACAGATTTTGTGCTTGCCATGAGAACGCTCTTCACCCTAAAATATGGAGTTCGTTGTGTTATAAAAGGAAACCAACACACACGCTGCAAGGGAATGATGGTACATAAAGCACGTAAGCCCACAATATGGGTTTATGTGCCATTAATATGGGCCACATGCCATATTATTAGATTTATGCACATGTGATTGGTAAATGCATATGTCACATCATCTCAGGCCACATGCCATCACGCCTCCTCTGATTCAGATTCGGATTGTTCACCTTGAAATAAAATACATTAGAAACTTAGTAAAGGAATATTAATGAATCTCACCTTGAACCCGGGTTATGAATGCTCTTGCTGCATCTCTTGCATGGTTTGGCAAGGTGATGGTGGCACTCTACTTCCGCATCCAACCATGCACAACATTATCCACCGATATGCTCATGCTGGGATCCCTTGGATTCAGCACCCATCTCTTTTCTAGGCAATCCTTCGTATATCTAGAACTTGGCTTGAACCACTCCACAGTTACATTGAAGGAGTTAGTTTCCGCGTCCTCCTCTGCATCAGTGATGCAGCGCCCCACCCATATCATTTGTTTTTTATTACTGGGTTTGACAAGCACGACCATTCCTTTGCAGACCTGTACTGGATTGAATGCTGAATCCGACTTCTTGTTCCTCGGCCCACAATAGTGATCCTCAACATCGTTATCTGTCACTGCATTTCCAGAGGACATTGTTCCGTTACTATCTGGTGCTTTGGGTTCTGGCCAAAAGGACTCTTCCAATTCTTCATATACAACCGGCCCATTTTGGATAGCAGATATAATCTTCTCCCAGTATTCGAGCAAAGGCTTGCACCTCTGAAAATAAGATTCTCCACCAAACACCAACCCCCTCTTCCAGAAGGCAATATGCTGTCTAATCCCGGCCACTATACTTTCCTGGTCTTTGAGTCCATCCGGGTGCATCGGCCGTGGGGAACCCTGAGGAATCATAGGTTCCCCAGTTATGGGATCTCTCTTGAAGAGTTCAATGCCGTCCATTGGCAGCCACACTGTGTCCCATTCTCTCATCTTGTACCTCATCACTGGAGCACCGTCACACATGCTGAAATGAAACTGAAGAGGCTTGGAGTGGCCAATCAGCGTTTCGGATCCGTCCCTGATGTAGCCTCTTACAAACCCCTTAAAGTCTGGAACCTCTGTGAGAAGTGCAGCTTCAACAGTGCCTTTGATGCAATTTTGGAATTCATCGTAGAGTTGTGGGAGGGTGAGGACATTGGATCGCCGGAGGGACTCTGCCAGGTGACTGAACATGGCATCGACGTCTTCATGAGTGTGCCCAACCATGAGAAAGCCAAGTGTAACCATTTCAAATATGCCTTTGGCAACAAGTATCGCCAAGTACGCGAAGACGTACATGTTTTTGTTCTCACTGCTAGCATTGTCTGTTTGGAGCAGAAGATGGGGTGGAAGGCCACATCGGCCGCAAGAACTTCCTTGAGATTCTACTTCGTTTGGATGAGGCTGTGCATTCACCGGGCGACCAGCCTCGTCGGAATGGCATGAGGCCTCACGTGATAACCCTACAATCTGACGGCCAACATATTCACTGGGATGGCATGGGGCCCCACGCGATACTGCAAGCCTTTGCTCCTCCTCCAGCTGAACCCTGTATGGGGTTCGATCGACAAGGGCCTTATGCAAGGGTTGGCCGTTCAGCTCAGTCTGCGCACTTTGCAGAGACCTTAAGTGTTTTGCTAGGGACGCAATCATCATGTTTGCACCCCCGCCACCCCATAGAGGTACAAAGAAGTTCCCATAGTTCTGGGCACCATGCCCATGAGCGATTATGCCAAACAGAGACACAGGCAGCTGCATGGATGAAAAGATTGCCTTGGGGGCAGGATTGAGTCGAGGTAAGCACGTCTTTTTCTGGTCCATTTTGTCGTGGATGATGCAGAGGTAAGAGTCAGGTCTCTCCATGGAGAGAATCCTGTTATGATAATATGCAGTCCTGCAGCTTCTCTGCTCGATGTTGTGGTCGAGCCGCCTTCTAACCAACGTCTCTCGCTCTTGAGCGCTGCAAGAAAAGCTGGAGTACTTTCCTATACTCACATCCCTGAACCTGTTACTCCACAATCTACTAAATCTAGATTGGCTCAGCTTCCTGTAGCCATTACTCTGGAGTTCCCGATTCACATCTTCCAATATGGCCCCCTTGGTATACATGGAAGGGAGAACTCGTTGGGTGTCTCGTGTTCCATCTTCTAAGAGGCGGGTTTGATGTGGTTGCTGCTCGCTACATGTCTCGACAAACCTCTTGAAGATTGCCTCTCCATATACAACATGACCCCTGGTTTTGTGCGTACCGTCGTTCCCATAGACTGCCTGTTGAACCCTTTGTTCCTCGAACTCAGTTTTGATTCTGTAGAATGTGGTTCGAGGGACTCCATAAATGATTCTCCATGCCTTCATGCAGACCAAACCCCTCTAAAAGACCATGCCCCCCACCTGATGTTCTGAAGCATCAACAGATGACCGTAATGCCTCATACACAAAATTGCGAGCTGCCTTCCAGGACAATGTTTTGTATCTTGCTCTCTCCTCTTCAATAGCATCCCAATCAGCATGTTGACAGCACCTCCTCTTGCAACAAGCAACTGTCGAGACCATTCGAACCTCCATCGCCATTTTCTGCCTTTTCGGTTCGTTGCTCAGATCCCTTTGGCTGTGCTTTAGGAAGGTGTACTTTCTTTTCCCATGAAGAGATGTTTTATCATCAGTTGTAGTGGTGTTTGATTGTGAATCTTTCACATTCTCAAACACTAAGTGCCTCAATTTCCACCGCACAATGCTTCCAATAGTCAGACTGTTTTCTTCTGTGTCAACAACCTCTAAAATCGCTACTCCAATATCATCCCAGCCCAATTCTTGATTAGCAACCGCATCTCTTGGATCGACAACTGTGGCTAAGCCCTCAGCTACCACCTCCCCCTCGGGGTTGTTTAGAAACACCTTCGCCTGAATCCATGTAGCACGGTTCTTAAGATCCACGGAGGGAACATGCGTCGCACTTGCACTGTCCCCAACATCTGCTTTCTTTTGAAGATTTTTCAAGGCAACAACAACATTTACCCCGACGACCATCTCTCCTCGTTCAATAGCGACCACATTCCCATCGAAGACAGTCTCTACTGATACAGCAGCATTGCCTTCCCCAAGCCTTTGACAGTGTATAACAAAGTTCCGATCCATAGACACAAGGGTCCCTTTTGCAACTCTCTTCCCACCATTCAAAATGTAAACCTTTTCCCCAACCCTGAAGGCCATTCTGAAAGTGCAGAAAAGAAGTTAAGACCATACAAAAAATGATTGGAGAATGGCCTAAATCATAACATACCAAACAACCTCAATAGCATGAGGCCACATGCCATTATTCAAACATGCTATTGACACCCACGTGAAATTTCGCATTCACAAAATTGGCATGAGGCCTCATGCCATCTTGATATACACACAGCTGCAGGCAAGTAAAAACATACATGACAATACGCTAGCCATGAAATTGCAAGGGCCCAAGATGGCATGTGGCCTCATGCCATTTCTAAATGTGGTCCTAAGCCATTCCATGGTGAACATACCAGGAAGCACAAGTGCCGAATATCAAGAGGAAGCAGTAGCCACACCAAAGACAGTGCCGCTCGCAACACCGCAACTACTCGTAGCGCCGCTCGCAACACCGCAACTGCTCGTAGCGTCGCTCGCACAAACTGCCACTCGCATAAACTGCCGCTCGCAATGGCGCTCGCAATGCCGCAACCGCTCGTAGACGCATAAACCACAGCCCACAACGCCGCTTACACAAGCAGCGCTCACTGCGCTCAGCGGAACCAAGAACACGGCACACAAAAATGATAGACCTAGGAATGAGTTCGAGAATTCAAAAATAACACACGCTTGAACGTCACATCAAATCCTCTGACAAACCAGATTTTATGATTCCTCTGACAAATTTCAAACTGAGTAGCTTCTAGACTTTGCTGTCGGAGGTTGAACTTTGTCACATCATGTCCTTGCCTCGATCCAGCTGTGCCATGTCAGTGATTCGAACTTTGCCATGCCATGTCAGCGATCCGCGCCAAGATTATTCGCCGTGTAAAGGAATAATTATGCTGTGTGTGTACATCCATTTATGGCAATATAAGGCCACACGCCATTCAAAGAATAATGCTAGTCGAGCATTTTTTGGTGCATTTTTGGGTTCAAAATTGCATGAGCCCACACGCTATAAAGTTTACCTGTACCAAAAATAGAAACAGCTTTATTTACTTGGGAATTTAAGTGGTTGAGGCATTTTTAAACTTACAAACACATGCCCTACTTACATTCCTTTGGTTGCTTAAAATTCAAAAATATTATAAACTTTTCTTTTTGCATTTTCAATGTTTTCAATTATGGTTTTTGATTTTCGCAGGACCAGCCTAGTAATCTATTTGCATCCCGTCATGTTTATAGCTAGCTTTCGTTTGTCCCCTTCGTTAGCCTGAGATACATCTGCTCGGCATCTGCCTCTTACAGCATTTGCCCAGAAAGGGCATCTTTCTTCACGCAGCATTTGCCACATGTTTAGGGTTTAGGGTTTAGGGTTTAGCAATTCAGTAGCTTGATAAACATGCAAATACAGAACTTGATGCAAAATCCTTTGATATGTCACAATGCCCCTAGGACCATAAACACATTTCAATAGAGAGGGTCCTTTCATTTCATAACTCCTTACGTAGATCTTGGTGAAACCAGAGTTAGTGAAGTTAGTTTCTTGTGATCCCGCATCTAATTGTGATGTCCCTTTGTAGTGTCGATGGAAAGGTCAATGCACACCAAACTGTAAAATCTTGGAGCAAAATAACGGTCGGATCTATGGCAAATGCCCCTGAAACATTGTAAGGCTCGTGTGGTCTCATGTGGTGTCTGATCGTGATGCTTCTTTGCAGGGTCATCAAGAAAGACATTGTATACCATTCTGTAAAATTTAGTTGTGATCTAACGGTTGGATCTCCAGAAAACTCAAAAAAATCTCGCGTGTGTCAGAATATTCTAGGAATATACTCCTATGTGCCCCTGAAAATGGCATGCGGCCCCACGCCATTCAAGAGATAATGCCAGATGACGCCGAGAATTTTTTGGGTTCAAAATTGCATGAGCCCACACGCTATAAAGTTTATCTTTGCCAAATAGAGAAAAGTTTATCTATGTCATGTGAGGTAGTTACAGTCCTTTGTGCTCGGCATCTGCCTCTTGTAGCATTTGCACTGAAAGGGAATTTTTCTCCATTCAACATTTGGCCCTGAAAATGGCATGCGCCCACACGCCATTCAAGGAATAACGCCACTGAACGCCTGGATTTTTGGGTTTAAAATGTTTAGGGTTTTTTGGGTTTTTTCAAAATATTTTGGGTCCAACGTTTTTTGGGTTTCCTTGGTTCAAAATTGCATGAGCCCACACGCTATAATATTGATTTGAGAGAAAAATAGAAACAGATAGAATTTCTTTATTTAGCTGAACATCTGCCATTTTTGGAAATACAAGATGCTTTGGAATATCCAATCATGCATGGTATAAATATAGCGAGGGTATTAAATGATATCCCAATCATGATCTTTCTTTTGGATTTCGCGTGCATGCAGTCCGAGGAATGATGATGTTGGAGATTTCTTTTGGATTTTGCGTGCTTGCATGCGCGCGGCAATCCAGAAATTAATGGTGGCGCCCAAGTCCGAGGAATGATGACGTGGCGGGATTACCAACCGTTGTGACATTTCGCGCGTGTGAGGTTAGGTTTTGCATTTTGCTTCGTACTCGCGCTCGCACACTCGCGCTCGCATCGCGCTCCCACTCGCGATCACGCTCACATTCACGCTCATCTACCTTCTCTACAGGTTTCTCGTGTGCATCGGCGTCCACTCGCGCTTGCATCACACTCGCGCTCGCATCGCGCTCGTGTGCATCGGCGTCCACTTCAAGACACACCCAGTTTGTAACTTCGCCGCCAACTCTACCGCCCACTCCGCCACCCACACGCAGCCCACTTGGTGTCCCGGGAGATTTCAGCGCCACTCTCCAATTGTAAGTGGCAAAGTAGCCTTGCTGCTACGATCCGCTGCACACACAGTGCACATTCGCCAGCGAGTCCGGCCTCGATTGTCACGGCCTCCATTCGGCTTCAAATGGTAAGTCTTTTAGGCCAAGTAGAAAATGGCATGAGGCCACATGCCATTCAGTAGCAACATTGGCATGCACCGATTGGGCTCTTGAGTGCAGTCCGGTTACAGATGGCGTGTAGCCTCACGCCATCTTAGGATGCAGCCTCAAGACATCTGATGCAGTGGTGAATGGCGTGTGGCCTCACGTTATTTCCAGCTGCTAGCTTTTCATCTGTCAGCTCTAATTGTTGTGCATTTCTGAACAGGCGAGGAATTGCATTCTTCTTCCAGCCACTGTCAATGTGGATGCAAAGAAGGGGGAGGAGCTCACCAGTTGGACTTTCGAGTTGGAAGGCGAGGATCTGATGCTGTACAACACAGATGGTGGGAGAAAAGAATGCATGGGGATCCTCATCCAAGTGACAGACACTCCATGCAGTTCCATGCAAGAATATGGACTGGCACTTGTGGTAGAGATAGCGTCCGCCTTCAAGATCCACCTTGCACATCCTAGCGGCTTCCCGGAGGGGGGCAGCGGCTATGAGGAATTCCTAGAGGGAGCTAGGGAGAGGTTGTCTAGGAGGCCCACAATTTCAAAGACGCTGCAGGTCTATGAAGATCACATGGAATCCACGGACCTCACCTACGGCGATGTTCAAAAACTATATTCCAACATTGAGCCGTTGAGAGTGCCTCCAGTTCGTGGAGCGAAGGGGAAGGGGGTCGATCTGGAAACTACCCCAAAGCAGAAAAGGGTGGTCAAGCTCAAGCCGACGTCCGACTCTGCTGCTCCAAAAAAGAAGCTACTCGGTGATGCCATTGCCTCGGGTTTGAACACTACACCCACCAAAAAGAAGAGCCGCAAAGAGCAGAAAGAGCAAGAAGAGGCAGCAAAAATCGTCGCAGATAATAGTACTTGTTACTATTCCAACAAAGTATATACAATCGACGTGAGCCGTATCGACATCCAAAGCAAATACAACCACAGGTTAGTATCTGATGAGTGGGTGGAGAAACTGAAGCAGAAGATGCTGGCAAGTCCAGTAACACCCGACATCGCAGACGTGATCCCCTACTACCGAACAATGAAGGGCGACACGAGGTTTCTAGACTTGATCAATAGGAAGGTGTTGGACGATCAGAACATCCGGTTCTATGCCGTCTCCAGGCAGCATTCTAGCTTGGCGATGCAACAGATAGTTGTGGATATTATGGTGGGCGAGGAGGTGAAGAAAGTCTTCAAGACAAGAGTTGTCCGCCTGATAAAAGGCAACTCGCCCCTCCGATCTATCATATACATCTCCCACACGCAGAATGTCAAGCAAGAAACGTGCTACAAATCGGGTCTGCACGAGACATTGGCACGAACACGGAAGCTCTGGGTTCAACTGAAGAAGCCACAAAAACCAGGACAAGGATGTGCACTAGCAACTAGCGCCTGGCAGGTAAGCCTCGTTGCATGTGGCATAGCATATGGCCTCACGCCATTTCCATTGCAGGAATTCTCGAGTCTTCTCTCGAAAACACTGGGGGTCATTGACACACTCAGCATCCATAACATTCTACTCGCGACAAAAGTTGTTTTTGACAAATGGGTAGATGTGCTGAGGAGGTACCATGACGGGGAGTTGCTAAACTCAATGGGTGTGGAGGACGGTCGGAAGCCCAATGATTTGAAGCTCAACGCCTTGCGTTTCTCGCGGTCTCTAGACGACGACGACCTTCTGACAGTGGCTAATGCTCTTCTACGTGGTGAGGTAGTCTTCAACAAGACCAAAATGACTCCCGGCCATATTGTGACATACGAGGACTTGTGCACGACTCTGAGAGCTCGTGCGCTATTGAAGGATTGGATCTTCGAGCAAGTGGCCGTGGAGAGGGTGAGCATCGACACCACGCAAGAGATGATGGAAGAGCTGGACTTGTCAAATGAAGACATCGACGAGTACGTGAAGGGGGCCCCCAAGTTCATCGATCTGCTGCGGGATGCCACGAAAAGTAAAGCTGAGAAGTTGGATCAGTATCCAAATTTCATTAAGAGGGATGTCGACCGCCGGCTTTAGAAACAGCTCGACCCCGCAGCAAAGGCCTATCGAGAACCTTACCGGGTATACGTGAATTCGGATGAGGATCAAAGGTGGAGGAGCATCGTTTCCCGCGGAGATGAGCAGGTCAAGAACATCTTTTGTGTGATGGATTTCACAAACAAAGAGATCACTCATGCAGACGAAGTCAGCTCCATCATTGACTTAATGGTGGGACTTGCGGAGGTGGAATCTTCAGTCCACTATATGATCTATGACTCCGAATCCTATCACAAGTTCTAGAAGGCCTTGAACGAGGTGAAGGCTCAGTTGAAAGGCAAGGAGATGCGGGAGATCCATGGGATAATGGCTAAGAAGAAGATACCGACGAATGTCCGCATCTTCACACTCGCCCTTGTTATTGGTCCTGCAGCAGAGTGGGACTGGAGTGACTTCCCAGCTTCGTTCGACAAGGCCGATCAAATTGATCTGAGGGAGGTCAATTTACCCGTGCCTGAGGAACTGAAGACGGCTATGGAGCTTTCGAATCCAAAGAAAGCTCCAGGTGCAGCATGGGAAATGCTCAGCTGGGTCTTCAACGCAATAGCGGGTGACTCCAAGGGCAAATGCGTTGTCGAGTACAACTGCGGCGGACTATTCTTTCGAGCCGCACTACTCAAGGGTGTCCCGTGTGTTGCGGTGACAAACTCCATTGAAGAGGTGACTTCAATGGAGCATATAATTACAGTTGCCAAAGAAAAACAGTATCTTCTCTGCGAACCTGGTGAGTACGCACTTTAAGTTTAAATGTTATCTCACAAGCTCTGTATGCAAGAGCGTGGCCACCCCCAGATGCTGAAACGGCGTTAACAGCTACTGATGTTAGGCCGAGCTCACAACCTGCACAAGGTAAGGTCATGTGAGGCCTCACGCCATTTTGATTATAGATCGTTGTGAATATTCAGACACGAGGACTGAAAAGCGCACTGGTGGCGCGTCGAAGAAGGACAAACAGACAAGCAATAGGAAAAAAGGAGGTACAAATTATATTTGCAATGGCGTGTGGTCTCATGCCATTCCTTGCAGGAGACACTTCTTCAAAGGCAAAACAGGCAAGCACCAGCCAAGCTCAAACTGACAGTGGTCATAAAAAGCGAAAGCACGTTGGACAGTCGTCGGGATCAGAGGCGTTTGATTCGAAAAGGAAGAAGGGCAACGAAAAGATGATAGATAATGCCTCGCGGTTATGGCGTGTGTACTCATGCCATTCATTGCAGATCAAGGGTTGAGTGAAAGGAGCCAGTCACCACCTCCTGACTCAGATTCCTATGGCAGACTCCCCTTCCCCAATCTCAATGGAGAGGTACAATGGATGAGGGATGCTTTTCAAGTCAGGGCCACGTTTTTCTCCGATGCAAAAGCTAGATCTAAATCAAAATCCCAAATCCAAGCACTCCTCAGGGACAATCAAAGGTGCCCCTCACCTCCACCAATGTGAGTGCCTATCTCGTCGTCTTCGAAGGGTGCAAGAACGTGCAGAAACCATGTTAAGACAGTCGGGTGAGGATACGGTCCTAGGTCAAGCACTAAAACAGGCTATGGATGTCTTGTATTTTGAGATGGAGACTCGGCCAGATGATTTTCCCAAGATGGTCCTGGAAGAACAAGCCATCCAGCCTGAGCAGCCTATGGAAGAAATGCAGGAGGGGGATGAGGAGCCAGAGAAAGATAATGAGCAGGAAGAGCAGAAGGACGAAGAGGAGGACAAAGAAGAGGAGGACGAAGAAGAGGAGGACGAAGAGGACTTGGATGGTCCTCACAATGGTGACGATCACAATAACGACGATGACGATGATGACGACGATGGCCAGCCTGAGGTGGCCAAAGAGCAGCGGAGGAAGGTCATACAAGACAAACCATCAGGTAAATAATAGTACATCCATTCCTAACCTTTTACCATTTCTAACATTGTCCATGTAGGTCGCAAAAGAAATGGTAAGTAGAGATTATTCAGTTGAATTAAGATACAAACTCTAGCCTTTAGTGTCGAGGAAGGATAGTGCCAAGCAAGGGTCGAAACGTATGTCCAATCCTTCGGAATCAGCAGTGCGCCCAAGTGATATCGGTCCTAGTTCCTCAATAGCAGTTGATGGTAAATACAGTATAGTCGATTTAATGTGCTAATGAGTTTGTTTTTAGTAGCCAGTAGGGAGGATACCATCTCAATCGAAGGGAGATATTTGGACATGCATATGGATCCGCCAGTGGACTCTACTTGCCTGCAAGAGTCATTAGAGCTGGTGGAGGCTACTATCCATATCAACGCCAAGCAAGCTGACCACGCTCCACTTGATGCTGCCCATACCACTGAGTCAATCTTGTCCACGTATCCAACTGACGGTGACCAGGCGCCATTGGACCCGCATGAGGCCGCCCCAGCCGCCGAGCCGGTCGTATCCTCATTTCCAACGGACTCAACGTGTGCCCAATCGTCTGACTACGCGCTGTTGGAACCTCCCTATACCGCCCCTACTGCCTGTTCGGTCATGTCCACTTTGCCAACGGAGGCACCAGCTGAAATGGCGTGTGATCACACGCCATCGGAACCACCCCATGCCACTGTTGAGCCAGTTGTACTAGAGTCTACAGCTGAAATGGCATGTGCCCACACGCCATCGGATGCGATTGACCCCACATTGCAGAGGAGAGTATTTCCGCCCTTCACATTTCCTTGACCAAAACCCTCTGAACGACCATCGGGAGCACCATTCGCTAATATTGTAGATGGTAAAATTGACTTGTACCATTTTTTATGCTGACGCATTTCATTTCAGAGTCACGGCGAAAGTACTGTATCGTTTTTGATCTGAACGGTGTCCTTTTCTCCCATGAGCGTGGCTCGTCCTCGAATGTCACTGCACCCTCCAAAGCCTGCGGTCGCAAGTTGGTCAAAAGAGACAGATTCACATTAATCACACGGGAGAAACTGCGGGATCTAATAATGACCATGCGACACTTAAAACAGAGGGCCGGGTTCAATTTGCAATTGGGAGTTTGGACATCCATGATGCGCCACAATGCATTAACGTTGCTACAGATGATGCACGATCAGACGCGAGTAATATTACCATTTGACTTTCTCCTAACGCAGGAGGATTGCTTGACTATGGTCCATGTGAGGGGTAGCAAGCCCATCTTCGTCAAGCCAGAGGCTGTAGTGATGAACCGGACTGCTAGGTCAAGTGAAATCCTCATCATCGATAACTCGCCGATTAAAACTGCAGCAAACACGCACATATATGCAGTGCACCCCATCTCTTGCAGTATGGAAACTAGGGAGAAGAAACCGTATGTTCTGGGGGACCTTGCAAAACGGCTTGAAGCGATGGTGATAGAGAACCGGCCAATCCAGGAGGTGGCTGCAGAAATCAACCAAATGGCAGATGGAACGGTATATCAGAAGCCATTTGATCGGACAGACACCAATCATCATTTATGGCATGTATATTGTCTAGCCAAGCACTATCCGCATCTCCATAATCTGCTCAACCGGATGGGTTCTTCGACCACTGAACATGAGCGTGGATGTATTAGAGAAGAGATGGCATTACTATTGGGTTTAAATCCTGATAGTGTGGAGAGTGATGAAATTCCAAGATTATTGTATAGGCGTTGGAGGCAAAAAATAACAGTCTGAGATGGCATGTATTTATTTAAAAATGTAACTTATTATGGCATGGGGTTCCATGCCATTGTATTAATATTAAAAGACAATTCTTTGAGAGGATTTGCATTATACTAGAAGTGTTACAGCATGTTATTGGAAGTCTACGAAGTTGTTTTATTAATAAGGGGAAAGTAAAGATTGAATGGGGACTTGGGCTCCACCTAGACTCGGATCAACTGAGCCAATATTAAAAGGATGGAAAGAAATTGGACGACGATAACAAGGAGAAGAGAGAGGTGAAGCAGTGGCAGGGGGAGGAGAAGTGATTGAGTAGACATTTCCTTGTTTAAAATAAAATGGCATGTGCCTCAATGCAGTTGAATTTTGTTATATTTATATACTATATAAAGGTTTGGAAACCTTATTTTACAAGTGGGATAATGACAATTCCCACTTTAACGAAATAGAGCTTGAATGAATGTGGCAAAACTAATAAACACTCATTCATGTCAACTATCACAGAAGCTAATTTGAATAGATCCCGGTCAATAATACCAAGGAACTAGAGTTGCTCAAGCAAGTGTCAGCAACATCCTACTAATGTCTCAAACCCAAGAGACCAATCCAGAGTAAACCATAAAGAACATGTGGTATTGCGAAAAGCCATAAGCCACCAAAGAGAATAACTAACTATCATGGAAGAACATCAATCATCCCACCAATGAAGAGATGTATAATCATCGTTGAAGAAATAATTTACCATCCCGAAGAATGGCAAATCATTCTTATATCAACAATAATCAAGTAAAAGCTTTGATAAGGATAATCAACTATTCTAGATGATAGTAAATTATCATTAATGATTGCTAGATGCAAAAGCCAACTTCAACATCAAAGCTAATGATCTAAAATGCCTTCCCCAACAACTCTTAACAAATGGAACAATGAGCATAAAACTCAAAGAACTAAGAGCTCGAAGAAGTGTATAGCCAAGTCTTGTCTAACAACGATCACACGAGTCTCACATGGACTAACTTTGGTATAACCCACAATATCTTCCTCAATACATCAAGAAGTTAAATTTCATAATGCAAAGCTAATGAAGAGCACATCTGTATCAATCCAAAAGTTAAGTATAATGGAGCTATGCTCAACAAGTGATCACTAAACGATCCTCCATGAATCCATTTATAGCACGACGTAACTCACTTCATAACAAGCACAAAAAGAATCATTAATGATCGATACATCCCAACTCAAATTCTATAAGGATTCAAACATTTCAATATTGATCACTAACTCTTCCGCTTGTAGAGTTAGCATAGTCCACGACTGAATCACTTTTCAAGGAAAAGCTCAAAGCTCAACCCCTATTAAATAATCTCATCTAAAACACAACTAACTCAAACTTGCCACTCAACTTGCCACTCAATAAAGTTGCTAACTAGCAAATGCATGAATGCTAATAACACAAAGCCATAGCCAAATCATCAACACTATCTTCATCGAGACTAATGAAACTTAATATCAATCATACGGAGAGACATCTCATTCCACTTGAATCTTAACATCAATAATGTCAACGACAAGGCATTACTTCAATGTCATCAACACCATAACAAAGCTAGAAGAAAGTAAGAGTGAATCACCACTCAAAACTCTCCAGCAACTAAACTAACCAAAGTCAAAGATACTTTACTCAGTATCTGAGACTAGTCCTCCAACAATACTCAATTACAGATAACATATCATCAAGGAGTGATTCACCACGTCCAAGACTCAATGAAATCCAACACTATAGATTAAACACAACCAAATGATATCAACAACGGTAGAGTTGACATGCCAACATGGAAAACCCATATAAGTCTAACGACAGGATCCTCCGCAACACCATCCAGTAAAGCAAACCCATTATTGATAAATCTTCATTGAGTGAAACAAGTGTTAACAGTCCTTGACAAAGTCTATAAGCAATCATTAGTTGCAAAGCAACCAACAATCACCCTTCAACTTGCCTTCACAAGACCCAACACTAAACTCATATCATCGAGTCACATACTTATCCAACATGAACGTAACACCTTAAGTATGAGATATAGGTTTATGGATAAGCATGAACTAAATGACCACTCGAATCCAACTCAACCACAATAAGCTCACTAATGTGTTTAGCTAACAGCTCTGAGCATACCTTGAAGAGGCTAGCTATGCTTGATCAACACTTAGTCGAAACTAAAGTGAAGATTATGAGATGGACTCATATTGGTACACAACCTCCTCATAGACAAAGCTATAGCATGGGTACCAACATTTCAACCTCAAACAACTAAGTTGGACATCACCATTCTCAACCAAGGCGCAAGCTACCAAAACCAAGTCAAGATCAGTGAGAGTTCACTACTCTCATAGAGTTTAACAAAATGCAAGGTGCAACTTGCCACCAAACACAACGCTACAGAAGAAAGGCACAAGTGTCACCTTTCTAGAAAAGTGCAACGGCCACTTTTTTACACCAACTCCAGACTCTATCCAACCAAATTGCCTTAGCCCCAAAAGTCAACATCCTTTTCGGGCCACATCATACAAACTACCTACCAAGGTCCAAGTTAAATAAAGTCAACTTCAACCCTTTCACTAGTTTGTACTGGCTTACGAAAACGGAATGGTTTTCGAGCAAAGTGATCCACAAATCAGCTATTGGAGAAGCTTAAGAACATTTGTGGAAAATTTCCATCCTAGAGAAAGAATGACTCTCAATCCAGAATTGCAAACTTTTAAGACTCAACCAACTTCCTCCTACCAACAACTTCACATAGGTTCACCTCAACACAAATTCCTATGGTCCAACAATATGCTTAAGCATCGAATGTCTTTGCCCATTTTTCTGATATCCAACACCGATATTTGCAAAATGCAAAGTAAATATTCAAGGCTTGATCACGAAGACCACATCTTTAGATATTCATATTGCACTAACACTTTTCTTCAACCATTTTCAAGATCAAATGTGAAGCCCAAACACTAACAAAAAAAATGACATGAAAATTCAAAGTCTAAGAAAAATTCCTTATCACTTGAAATAACAATGCCACTTCCACTAACACAAGTGCTAGTGATGTCAATGCCTCAACTGCACACCTTCTCCATCCAACAATCTACTCTAAGTGCTAACGGATCAACCAACAAATTATAACAAGTGAATGCTATAACCCTTTTTCAACACCTTATAGGCAAACTTAAGGAAACAAGGTACCAACTTAAACTTATCATAATGGACCACCATCGAAAATCCAGTCAAAGCTACTATGATGCTACTTTGTCCAAGTAGACTAGCTTCACCATCAACCACTTTGGGTTTGATCATCGTTTAACCAAACAACTTCGCAAACACATTGCTCATTATCATATAAATATGATATAAGTATCATAATGACTTGATCATCAATTGAGCAATACCAAGAGCAATGCACATGTCACTACTACAAAGGTTTATATGAGTATCAAGTGTCAACTCGATTTGACAAAATACAACATAAATATCACACTCCACCAATAGAGATTTACAACACCCAACACCACCAACTTTTGTTCACAACACAAACAAGCTTATGCCACTCTCTTTCCAACCAAACTCAACAGTAATCTAATACCAAGCTACTCAAGGAGCAATAGCAAGGTTCCCCGGAAAAGAATTAAGCATTGCAACCCAAGTCTTCCAATAACAAGTTTAGACAAAATGGTTGAGCGCTTCACCGCTATCTACCCCATAACTCACCATTTGTAAGACTATCATCTCTAACATGCATCAAGGTAGGGACTTCTGATTGCATATTGTGAACACGAGCAATAAGTTATACCTCGTTGTAAATCATCTCTCAAAGAAGAGGAGATGATTTACGTGTTTAATCCTTCGTTCCTGACAACTTTTTTTTCGGTCTTAACTTTGACCGAACCTCTAGCTTACTTTTGCACTGCCTTCAGTCCAATCCAAGAAAAGTTTATGAGAGAGCACGGCCATGATTACTTGAACCAATAGCCTAATCCCTACAGTCTTGATTGATCCATTTGTAATCATGCCTAGGAAGGATCCACTAGTGCCATGCTAAACAGCTACGGACCAGCCTATTTGCCACTCGTAGCAAACCCAGAGAAGGTTTACTTTCATCTATATACATGGAACAACTCATGAAACCACCGATAGGCTAACATTAATCCTGCCAACTCAAAGTGTAACCTTGAGTTGCTAATGTGCCTCACTCACAAGCCCAAGCTCAAGCTCATGCAAATGGAACAACTTAATCCTTCTTATGAGCCCAAGAGCAAGTGTGAGACACAAAATCCCTAGGCCCCAAAGTGGAGCCGGAAGGGCGCCACGTGGTAGTGGCCGAAGCGAGAGCCAAACGAGCGTAACACGTTTGGACCAAAAGCTCCGACTTGAAAAGTCAAGAGCGGGAGTGGAACTCCCAAAGAAGTGCTCGAGGAACGAGCACGAAGCGAGCAAAAAGCGAGGCTCCAAAAAGGGACCCAAAAGGACCAACACATGACACGTGGAAGTGTCCGAGATGGACCCGAGTTGGAGTCCGAAGTGGAGTCCGAGATGGACCCGAGTTGGAGTCCGAAGTGGAGTCCGAGATGGACCCGAGTTGGAGTCCGAAGTGGAGTCCGAGATGGACCGAGACGGAGTCCGAGATGGACCGAGACGGACGCCGATATGGAGTCCGAGATGGACCCGAGATGGGGTCCGAGATGGAGTCCGATATGGAGTCCGAGACGGAGTCCGATATGGAGTCCGAGACGGAGTCCGAGATGGAGTCCGAGATGGACCCGAGATGGAGTCCGAGATGGAGTCCGAGATGGAGTCCGAGATGGAGTCCGAGATGGAGTCCGAGATGGAGTCCGAGATGGACCCGAGATGGAGTCCGAGATGGAACCGGGACTGAGATCAAGTCCGAGACCGAATCCGAAGTCGGATCCGAAATCGGATCCGAGATCGAGCCAGAGACTAAGTCCAAATACTAATACGGGTCAAGGGGTGAAAGCCCAAAGCGTGCGTCTCCCAGGGGGGGGGGGCTGCGGGGGGTTCCAAAAGTATAGTAGGGAGAGTGTGGGGGTTGGAGCCCAGTGGAGCCAGTTGGGCCAGGAAGGGCCAGTTTGGCCCAGGAAGGGCCAGTTGGGTCCAGGAAGGCCAGACCCAGTGTTGGGTGATGAGCTGACCACTGGGAAGTCCAAGACTAGAGTGAACACGGACCGACAAGCGGGGTAGCTTGGTGAAGTGTTCAAGAGCCGGCTCTAGTTCCCCCGGGAGATCGACTGGCCGATGCTCCCAGTCCAAGTGTGGGTGGCACTACCTACTTGGATACCAGGCGTGGCTCAACGGAACCCGCTCTAAGCCCATGGCTAGAGCACCCAAGGGCAGAAGGCGAGGAGAGTACCCAGGTGGCTCGCGTAAGGCCACGGTGTTCCGAAATGTTGTCCCAAAGGCCCAGACTGTGGAAAGGAAGAGGAGCAGTCCTCTGGGGTAGTGACCAAGGACACAGTCGTGTGGTGAGGAAGTCCCAGAGGACCGTGGGACTTAGTGGTCGGGCCTGTGGGTCTCGATCCAGTGGCAGTGTTGGCAAACACGGTCAGGGGCAGAAAGGGACTTAGTGGGGACTGACAGAGGGATATTGGGGAAGGCTATTCCCCTCGTCGGTGGGCATCCTAAGGATGCTAAGGAGTGGATCTGAGATGACCACTCACGGATGGTTTGCCTAGTCTTGGAGAGCCAAGACGGTGATGCAAGTGGTATTGGACTACCAGTGTGGCAAAGGTGATTGGGCATGGCCTTAGCGTAACGGGCTGCTATGTCGGTGGTACCTTTGAGTGTCGGTCATGGGATCGGACACGTGGGGCACTTGGACCAAGTGCAAATGTTGAGTGGCATGGATGCCATTCTCGGGGCTAGCAAGTCCCAAGTCCTGGATTGGACTTATGGAGGTTGTGAATGAGACTCCTCCAAGTGGTCAGAGGTGTGGTTAAGGGGCTAAAGTAGAATGGAAAATTTAGTCGCTTACAACTTGGTATCGGAGCTGTTCCTTAGTCCGACTTTTATTGGTGCTCAAGTATATCACCACTAGTGTTGGCATTGGAAGGTCCGAGGAGTGGGCCTATCCTTGAGGAGTAGCAGGTCGGGAAGACATGGCTCTCCATTACAGTTCATGTGTGAACTTGTAGACAAGGTGGTGGATAGAAAAGGGGCCAATAATGGAACGACTTTGGGATCTTGGGAACAGTGCAAGGTTTTCCTCATTGAGTTGAGGATGTGATCCAGATGAGCGTTTGACTTAGCAAACTGGCTAATATAGTTATGGTAAATAACTATATTTGGGATCACGGGAAAGATAGAGACTCCAAAACAATAAAGGAGTCACAAGTTTATCCTCACATGGTTGAGGCTGGTGCTCATGAAGGTGAGACCGGAACGGATGACCGTGAGAGGTCAAGTAGGGATGAGGACACGAGTCCTCGAAATGGTAGCCGGGGCTACCTCTAATAAATACTGGAACAACCCAAGGAGTTGGGGTGTACTCAAAGGATGAGTTAGTATTCTCATCACATGGACAAGTGGTCCTAAGGGGCAAAAGGTTGCCCAAGAGAACAAAACAAGTGTCGGAGGAACACTTGCAAAGATAGTCCTTGTGAGCAGGACCTGAATACAAGAAGTGGTATTCCAGCAAAGTTGGCACCTCGAAGACCAAGACCTCGCAGGTCATTGGATTAGCAAAGTCTAAAATGCTGGATGACTCAAGTGGAGTCAAAAAACGGTCCTAAGGGATTGGTTGAAGCATTTGGACTGAGGTGTATGGTGCCCCATGAGATATGGGGAGGATCCAAGTATGAGAACAGTAGGTATCTCAGTGATGGCAGAATGTGCCATGCTAAAGTTGTGGGAAAGATGCTCCCAAAAGAAAGCAACTTTGGCCCAGAGTTGGGTGCAAACACTATGGTGCAATGCTAATGGATAATTGGCATAAGAAACAACTATATTGGCCTTGGCGAGACCTAGACACTAATAAGTAGTGTCCTAGAGGTAGGCTCGTGGAGCCGATGGTGTGGAGACACCAAATGTGCCAAGGTGTGATACCTTGAGGTAATGATGGTGGGTTCATGAGAACCCCTTGCCAAGGGAATCCCAACGGAAGCGGGAATGGCATGGCCTAAGCTGGAAGGCATGCAGTTAGAGTGTGGTGACCCGGATAATGATGGAGGTGTGGAAGCACCAAGCAATGAGTTGTAGGACTTGACCATTATGGGGCAACTAAGCAAGAGGTGCAAGATAATTGGTTAAATGGGTAGAAGGTAGCTACCAAAGACTTCTTAATGGCATAAGGAAGTTAAATATACCCTTACGAGGGATAAATTGCTTAAGTTGCAAAATAGTAAGTCAATGTCGTAAATGGGAATGCTCATTGTCAGGAGACCATCATTGGGACACCCGAACACTCTAGAACACCAGAAGGTGGTGTTTGATGTCGCGAGGGCAATGGATAAGGCCCAAGGGACTAAGTCCCTAGCGAATGATGGATAGAAGGTGCTATCCAAATGTCCAAGGTTGCGGAGACAGGAGAGGACTGTCTACCCGAGTTGGACAAAGCCAAAAATGGAATTTTGGCAAGGCTAGTGATGGGCATGTAAAGGCCCATAAGCAACAATGTAATCCCAGTGTGTGGGATTATAAGGTGAGCATACCCAGATTGAGGAACCACTCCATGGGCTATTGGGTAGGTTCATCCCTAAGGATACTTGCTAAGGCATGATAGAAAGTGCAAAGCTATCCTCCTGGTCTGGAGGAGAATGACCGAAGGAAAGGTGTAAAGCCAAAAGCAAGAAGTAAGGGGATAGAGCCAAACCACAAGAATCGAAGGGCATAACCAAGGTTGGTTATGCCAGCTGGGAGTGGAGAATCAAGTGGGGGCTCGAGGGTGTTGCCGCTAGCAACCGTGATGCCATGGAGAGTCTAAAATATGGAATTGTCCATGTTAGACTATGTGGCAATTGGAAAGCTTGCAAAAAGGGAGGCCTTAGCAAGCTAAGGGACAGAGTTCCTTCAAGGTTCCCAAAGACGATTCTAGGTAACTTAGTACCTAGAAAGGCCAAGTGTAAATGGTTCATAGAACGCGCGAAATCAGAGTGGCGCAGCAGAAGCGTAGTCTTGAAGCTTGCCGGGAGGCGGGGCTAGCAAGATTAGGGAAGTAGTTCCCGAGTGTTCAAAGAGAGGGCTTTGAACAAAAGTCGATGGTTAAGGACTTTCACGCTTATGCATGAACCATGTTATGGTGGCCGGATGACTTGCTAAGTTAGATTGGCAAGTCGGGGGGAACGAATACCCTAGTTGAAGGAGCCAACTTCAAAGGGGTGGCCCATGGGGCCGAGCATGGAGGAGTCCATGCATGATCACAGGCTTGTCAAGTGAGAGGACTTGGCAGTGCGGAGGAACTAGGTTCCTAAGTTGTGATCTGTAGCGCGCTTTAAATATAGGTTGGTGCACCGGCGTGGGGAGTCACGCCAGGCATCTTGTGTGATGCCGTCCGTAGATGCATATACGGAGGTTGGGTTCGAGTCCCGACCCTCTAGTGCCTGGGTTCGAGTCCCAAATCACTAGGGCGAGGTGATGGTTTGGAATATGGGGACACTCATATTTCGGTGGTCATGGACTCTCAGTGGGGAGACTGGTTTGGGCACACCGCCAAGCGAGGGATGCCTCGGAGTCGTGATGCACGGTTAGATTGCTTAGTGTGGCTCAGCATATCTAACTTGAACACTTTGGTGCAAGTGGCACCAAGGACGTGGTGAATGAGATGGGGACACCCAGTCTCAGTTGCTATGGACCCTTGGCCGGAAGGGCTGGCTTGGGCGCACCGCCAAGTGTGGGGGATGCCCCCGGGGTTGTAGTTAACAAGTTAAAGGTCTGGAAGACCTAGTACCTATTGGCAAACCTGTTAAGGTGCCGAGGTGAGATCACTAGGTGATCTTGTGGCTAAATAAGGACAAGGTCTTTGTTTGGGTTAAGGAATAAGGTTCCTAGTTCAAAGCGTTGATTTGAACTATCGATGATGGTGTGGCTTGGTCAAGGTGACCAAGTGGGAAAAGCACCTTAGGGGAATGAGCTATGTCATTGCGATGGCATAGTGTGTCCAAGGAAGGTAGTCTCTAGAAGAGACCCATAGGAGGGTCACAAAGTTGGGCCGTGGACGGGGCCCATAGCAGAAAATGCTAAAGAGATCTACTAGGGGTGAGCACCCTCTGGACTTAGCAAAGTGGGGCTTTGCCATGGAACCAAAAGAATACCTCAAGGAGGGAGGTAGTGATCCTGTGTTGCTTGATGCAACAATCAATGGATAGGAGCAAAAGATGAGTGGCCAAGATAGGGCCATGGAATCCCTTGGAAGGAATCCAAGTGGCAAAGTTAGGCGAGGAACACTAATGTGTTGGACGCTAACAAATCGCGGGAAAGGAAGTGTGTTTCCAAGGATGGATTCCAAAGTGCTCTAATTTGGCGAAGTAAAAGCTCCAAGTGAGGGAGCGGCAAGGTAGCCAAATGATAGGGCCATGGACAGCCCTGACACAAAGTATGATAAATGGAACTTAGTGCCCAAGGTGGCACGAAATAGAAGAGAGGATGATGGTGCCCTCAAGTAGAGAACTTCCTAGGATAGGGAAGTGGAGTTGCACAATCTGTGCAATGCAAGGTGTTGGAGACACCTAGGAAATTGACTTCCAAAAGTCAAAAGAGTAAAAGTTCCAAGGTGCAAACGTTCCATAGATGGAAATTGAGACTACTCGAGAAGGAGTAGTGGGAGTGACTTAGAGAAGGGTCTCTAAGAGGGTTAGCGAGAACCACTACATGTGGTCCAATCAATCTCTAAGTTGGAGAGGCTACCCTCCTTAGAGGATAGGCAAGGCATGGTGAGCCTTTGGTGTCAAACCATGGAGGCCTATGCAAAAGGCATGGTGAGCCTTCAATGTTAAACCATTGACGAATATGGAGAAGGTGCGTGCGTCTCCCAGGGGGGGGGGGGCTGCGGGGGGTTCCAAAAGTATAGTAGGGAGAGTGTGGGGGTTGGAGCCCAGTGGAGCCAGTTGGGCCAGGAAGGGCCAGTTTGGCCCAGGAAGGGCCAGTTTGGCCCAGGAAGGGCCAGTTGGGTCCAGGAAGGCCAGACCCAGTGTTGGGTGATGAGCTGACCACTGGGAAGTCCAAGACTAGAGTGAACACGGACCGACAAGCGGGGTAGCTTGGTGAAGTGTTCAAGAGCCGGCTCTAGTTCCCCCGGGAGATCGACTGGCCGATGCTCCCAGTCCAAGTGTGGGTGGCACTACCTACTTGGATACCAGGCGTGGCTCAACGGAACCCGCTCTAAGCCCATGGCTAGAGCACCCAAGGGCAGAAGGCGAGGAGAGTACCCAGGTGGCTCGCGTAAGGCCACAGTGTTCCGAAATGTTGTCCCAAAGGCCCAGACTGTGGAAAGGAAGAGGAGCAGTCCTCTGGGGTAGTGACCAAGGACACAGTCGTGTGGTGAGGAAGTCCCAGAGGACCGTGGGACTTAGTGGTCGGGCCTGTGGGTCTCGATCCAGTGGCAGTGTTGGCAAACACGGTCAGGGGCAGAAAGGGACTTAGTGGGGACTGACAGAGGGATATTGGGGAAGGCTATTCCCCTCGTCGGTGGGCATCCTAAGGATGCTAAGGAGTGGATCTGAGATGACCACTCACGGATGGTTTGCCTAGTCTTGGAGAGCCAAGACGGTGATGCAAGTGGTATTGGACTACCAGTGTGGCAAAGGTGATTGGGCATGGCCTTAGCGTAACGGGCTGCTATGTCGGTGGTACCTTTGAGTGTCGGTCATGGGATCGGACACGTGGGGCACTTGGACCAAGTGCAAATGTTGAGTGGCATGGATGCCATTCTCGGGGCTAGCAAGTCCCAAGTCCTGGATTGGACTTATGGAGGTTGTGAATGAGACTCCTCCAAGTGGTCAGAGGTGTGGTTAAGGGGCTAAAGTAGAATGGAAAATTTAGTCGCTTACAGCAAGCTCACATTATCACGGTACAAAAAGGTACAAACCATACCGAACAAAAACCATACCGAAGGGACGATTGCGAAGCCTTTGTGCCAAAACGTGTACCCACTCGGATCATTATTTTCATCTCTGCATATGCAACGAGACTAGTTGCCCAATCTCATTGGATAGTACTCACCGAGACTCATCCTCTGATACCAAATGTAGCGCACATGGTTTTAACCCTTTATCCTATGGTGATTTACCATAGGATAACACCACAAAGCGAAACCTAAACCCTCTTTATGTCACATGACACATGCCACATGTCATATGCCATGTGTCCAAAGGACAGTGGTGCAGAACCCAAGGTTCATGGCCTTGGGCCATTAAACGAAGGAATGGTGCCAAACTCCCAAGCATGGAGCCAAGGAGTGACGGAACCGGACCACGGAGCAACTCCTGAGCATACAGCCCAAGGAGCGAAGGGACAAGAGCCCAGAGCGATTTGGAACAGTCATAGAGCAACCAGCATCCCAATGCCAAGACCAACACGCAAAACAGAGCCAAATGGAGTCTAGTACTATTTCGGCATACCGGTGGTCTAACACAAGGATATGGGTACTCCACCAGCTAGCATGGAATGGAATTTGGGCTTAGACCCAGACCGGATGCAGAACAAGGACAGACACGCAAGTAGAAGCTAGACTATGTCTTAGGTTGGTCAGCTATGCCTGACCTACCCACTATCCCTACTACACATTTGGAACCCCCCACAGCCACCCCCCCCCCCCTTTGAGGAACACACGCTTTGGGCTTTCACCCCAAGTCTCCCTTAGTATCAGGAGTTAGTCTCTGGGACAAGCTCGAAACTTACTAAATATGGAATGGTGCTAAATTGCGAATTTGGACACGAGATGAACAAAATTGTGTTCAAGACAATCTCTACATTCCGTAGATATGCCAAATGAGCAAATCTAGACAATTTCCATAAATAGTATTTAGGACTGAAATGAGACTAACACAAAAGGCATGATAGCGAGGGTGTTTGGCAGACATGGTAAGCTATCATCTAGCGATATTGAGGGACCAATCTCAATATCGCGGGGATTCTTGATACTAGCAAATGCAAGCCAATGATAGGAGTTTCTTAAACTAGGCTGAGTATGCTCAGCAAGAAACACATAGGGTTCCTACCTTATGTTTATCCAATTTAAGTACACGGTCATTGACCAATTTCTCAATTAGCTTAAGTAGGAAATTAATAACGGGTCCAGCAATACCAACCTCCTACCATCGTGGCAGTAAGGAAAGAGTGTCTGTAAGGATTGGCTGATATGTAATTTCGATACCCAAAGTCACATTCACAACACCTTCCAAAGCACCCCCCCCTCCTGAGGAACATACACTTTATGCTTTCACCCCAAGCCTCCCTTAGTATTAGGAGTTAGTCTCTAGGACAAGCTTGAAATTTACTAAATATGGAATGTCCCTAGATTGTGAATTTGGACACAGGACAAATACCATTGTGTTCAGGACAATCTCTACATTCTGTAGATATGCCAAATGAGTAAATCTAGACACTTCCCATAAATAGCATTTGGGACCAAAATGAAACTAACACAAAGAGCATGATAGCAAGGGTGTTTGATAGACACGGTAAGCTATTATTTAGCAAATATTGAGGGACCAATCTCAATATTGCAGGGGTTCTTGATACTAGCAAGTGCAAGCTAATTATAGAAGTTTCTCAAACCAGGCCGAGTATGCTCAGCAAGAAACCCATAGAGGTCCTACCTTATGTTTATCCAATCTAAGTGCATGGCCATTGACCAGTTTCTCAACTAGCCCAAGTGGGAACTCATAACAGGTCTAGCAATATTGACCTCCTGCCATCGTGGCAGTAAGGAAAGAATGTCCGTAAGGACTAGCCGACAAGTAACTTTTGATACCCGAAGTCACATTTGCAACAATATCATAAATATGGGTATAATGTTAGAGGTTTAAGCAAACTATAGGTCATGAGAATTTGTGTTGAGGTGAACTTGTGTGAAGTTGTAGGTAAGAGGAAGTTGATTAAGTCTTGAAAGTTTGCATTTCTATGTAAGCTATAAATTTTTCTTTTCCAATTTGCCAGCTTACCTCGTTTATCTGACTAGCACTGCCTTAGCCTTAGTTAAGTTCCCTTGCCAACATTCCCACCTATTGTACCAGTTTCTACTTGGTCCTACTTGGTTTCACCTACTCACGGTACAAGCAACAAAGCGTTAGCCATCCATCCATGGATTCCCAAATCTTTCCCAATCCCCCTTTCTGGGTTAGACTGGACTTAAGGTTTGGCTACACTCCCCCCCGGCACAAGCAACCAAGCACACCAAGCCACTAGATTCCTAACATCCCTTGGTACAACAAAACTTGATCATAGGACCCTCTAAATCCAAAGGCTTGGGTGCAACACTTGCTTCAGGACATCGAGGGGAAACACCATGGCCTAATAGCTTAGTATGTTTACCCCTACTCCCCCACTTCCATCCCGAAGGGAAGGCCTAAGCCTTTAGGAAGGGCAAGGATCAATAAGCTGCAAGTAAGCTCTATTTCGTTAAAGTGGGATTTATTCAGTAAAATGGGACTAGGTACAAATTTTCAAGTATTTGAAAATGACGTGAAATTATATGTTTTTTGTCCAGGGGCTAGACATATCTGGGGCATGGTGACTAGCGCGGTGACCTTATGTCCAGACTGAGTCCATCTAGTTGTATAATAAATCTCATTGTCAAGGTGAACAAGCCGAATCTGAAGCTAAAGAAGAGCGATGGCATGCGCGCACACACTATTTGTTTGTTCATTGAGCGTGTGGTGAGCTTTCCAAGATGAACATCATTCCTATTAGCCAGACATATAACTTAATGGTGAGAACATTTAGATATTATTCAATGTTATCTTTTTCTAACGAATCTAATTGTGAAGGTGTAGCAAGAGGCATTGCTAGTCTGGAGAAGTCATTTAACTCATTTGACCCTTAGTGTATTTTCATGAAACTAAATAACATTCATATTATTAAGGAATTTCTCTAGTACCTTTTTTTTACGACATAGAGGCTTGCATTTCTTTCAAAGGTGATTTAGTAAAAGGCCTGAGGGCACATGCCATTCTATTTCTCAGACCGGTATTAAGATATACTAGTGCAAAGGGAAAAAGGTATTTGGTGATCAAGTAAATGGCATGAGGGCACACGCCATTATAAGCCTAAGCGCTAGTGGACACCTCCTTTTTGGTACTCTCAGCGGTACTATCATCCTTCTCCGGGTCAGTTGTTTTGCTTTGGATTGTTGTCTCTGACGTTACTGGGGCGTTCTCGATAGTTGTTAATGTTGCCGTTTGTTCAGAAAAATGATCACCTGGAGTATAGTACGGGGAGTTTGGAAGACTTATATATTCTACATCTTCACCTATCTCCTTCTCCGTCTCCTTTTCTGCCTCACTTACAGATTTTGTGCTTGCCATGAGAACGCTCTTCACCCTAAAATATGGAGTTCGTTGTGTTATAAAAGGAAACCAACACACACGCTGCAAGGGAATGATGGTACATAAAGCACGTAAGCCCACAATATGGGTTTATGTGCCATTAATATGGGCCACACGCCATATTATTAGATTTATGCACGTGTGATTGGTAAATGCATATGTCACATCATCTTTGTTTTACCTCACACACTATAGCAAGCCTCCTCTGATTCAGATTCGGATTGTTCACCTTGAAATAAAATACATTAGAAACTTTGTAAAGGAATATTAATGAATCTCACCTTGAACCCGAGTTATGAATGCTCTTGCTGCATCTCTTGCATGGTCTGGCAAGGTGATGGTGGCACTCTGCTTCCGCATCCAACCATGCACAACATTATCCACCGATATGCTCATGCTGGGATCCCTTGGATTCAGCACCCATCTCTTTTCTAGGCAATCCTTCGTATATCCGGAACTTGGCTTGAACCACTCCACAGTTACATTGAAGGAGTTAGTTTCCGCGTCCTCCTCTGCATCAGTGATGCAGCGCCCCACCCATATCATTTGTTTTTTATTACTGGGTCTGACAAGCACGACCATTCCTTTGCAGACCTGTACTGGATTGAATGCTGAATCCGGCTTCTTGTTCCTCGGCCCACAATAGTGATCCTCAACATCGTTATCTGTCACTGCATTTCCAGAGGACATTGTTCCGCTACTATCTGGTGCTCTGGGTTCTGGCCAAAAGGACTCTTCCAATTCTTCATATACAACCGGCCCATTTTGGATAGCAGATATAATCTTCTCCCAGTATTCGAGCAAAGGCTTGCACCTCTGAAAATAGGATTCTCCACCAAACACCAACCCCCTCTTCCAGAAGGCAATATGCTGTCTAATCCCGGCCACTATACTTTCCTGGTCTTTGAGTCCATCCGGGTGCATCGGCCGTGGGGAACCCTGAGGAATCATAGGTTCCCCAGTTATGGGATCTCTCTTGAAGAGTTCAATGCCGTCCACTGGCAGCCACACTGTGTCCCATTCTCTCATCTTGTACCTCATCACTGGAGCACCGTCACACATGCTGAAATGAAACTGAAGAGGCTTGGAGTGGCCAATCAGCGTTTCGGATCCATCCCTGATGTAGCCTCTTACAAACCCCTTAAAGTCTGGAACCTCTGTCAGAAGTGCAGCTTCAACAGTGCCTTTGATGCAATTTTGGAATTCATCGTAGAGTTGTGGGAGGGTGAGGACATTGGATCGCCGGAGGGACTCTGCCAGGTGACTGAACATGGCATCGACGTCTTCATGAGTGTGCCCAACCATGAGAAAGCCAAGTGTAACCGTTTCAAATATGCCTTTGGCAACAAGCATCGCCAAGTACGCGAAGACGTACATGTTTTTGTTCTCACTGCCAGCATTGTCTGTTTGGAGCAGAAGATGGGGTGGAAGGCCACATCGGCCGCAAGAACTTCCTTGAGATTCTGCTTCGTTTGGATGAGGCTGTGCATTCACCGGGCGACCAGCCTCGTCGGAATGGCATGAGGCCTCACGTGATAACCCTACAATCTGACGGCCAACATATTCACTGGGATGGCATGGGGCCCCACGCGATACTGCAAGCCTTTGCTCCTCCTCCAGCTGAACCCTGTATGGGGTTCGATCGACAAGGGCCTTATGCAAGGGTTGGCCGTTCAGCTCAGTCTGCGCACTTTGCAGAGACCTTAAGTGTTTTGCTAGGGACGCAATCATCATGTTTGCACCCCCGCCACCCCATAGAGGTACAAAGAAGTTCCCATAGTTCTGGGCACCATGCCCATGAGCGATTATGCCAAACAGAGACACAGGCAGCTGCATGGATGAAGAGATTGCCTTGGGGGCAGGATTGAGTCGAGGTAAGCACGTCTTTTTCTGGTCCATTTTGTCGTGGATGATGCAGAGGTAAGAGTCAGGTCTCTCCATGGAGAGAATCCTGTTATGATAATATGCAGTCCTGCAGCTTCTCTGCTCGATGTTGTGGTCGAGCCGCCTTCTAACCAACGTCTCTCGCTCTTGAGCGCTGCAAGAATTCTTCGACAAAGCCATTTTGATAGCAGTGCACTCGTCACACTTTGAAAAGCTGGAGTTCTTTCCTATACTCACATCCCTGAACCTGTTGCTCCACAATCTACTAAATCTAGATTGGCTCAGCTTCCTGTAGCCATTACTCTGGAGTTCCCGATTCACATCTTCCAATATGGCCCCCTTGGTATACATGGAAGGGAGAACTCGTTGGGTGTCTCGTGTTCCATCTTCCAAGAGGCGGGTTTTATGTGGTTGCTGCTCGCTACATGTCTCGACAAACCTCTTGAAGATTGCCTCTCCATATACAACATGACCCCTGGTTTTGTGCGTACCGTCGTTCCCATGGACTGCCTGTTGAACCCTTTGTTCCTCGAACTCAGTTTTGATTCTGTAGAATGTGCTTCGAGGGACTCCATAAATGATTCTCCATGCCTTCATGCAGACCAAACCCCTCTGGAAGACCATGCCCCCCACCTGATGTTCTGAAGCATCAACAGATGACCGTAATGCCTCATACACAAAATTGCGAGCTGCCTTCCAGGACAATGTCTTGTATCTTGCTCTCTCCTCTTCAATAGCATCCCAATCAGCATGTTGACAGCACCTCCTCTTGCAACAAGCAACTGTCGAGACCATTCGAACCTCCATCGCCATTTTCTGCCTTTTCGGTTCGTTGCTCAGATCCCTTTGGCTGCGCTTTAGGAAGGTGTACTTTCTTTTCCCATGAAGAGATGTTCTGTCATCAGTTGTAGTGGTGTTTGATTGTGAATCCTTCACATTCTCAAACACTAAGTGCCTCAATTTCCACCGCACAATGCTTCCAATAGTCAGACTGTTTTCTTCTGTGTCAACAACCTCTAAAATCGCAACTCCAATATCATCCCAGCCCAATTCTTGATTAGCAACCGCATCTCTTGGATCGACAACTGTGGCTAAGCCCTCAGCTACCACCTCCCCCTCGGGGTTGTTTAGAAACACTTTTGCCTGAATCCATGTAGCACGATTCTTAAGATCCACGGAGGGAACATGCGTCGCACTTGCGCTGTCCCCAACATCTGCTTTCTTCTGAAGATTTTTCAAGGCAACAACAACATTTACCCCGACGACCATCTCTCCTCGTTCAATAGCGACCACATTCCCATCGAAGACAGTCTCTACTGATACAGCAGCATTGCCTTCCCCAAGCCTTTCACAGTGTATAACAAAGTTCCGATCCATAGACACAAGGGTCCCTTTTGCAACTCTCTTCCCACCATTCAAAATGTAAACCTTTTCCCCAACCCTGAAGGCCATTCTGAAAGTGCAGAAAAGAAGTTAAGACCATACAAAAAATGATTGGAGAATGGCCTAAATCATAACATACCAAACAACCTCAATAGCATGAGGCCACATGCCATTATTCAAACATGCTATTGACACCCACGTGAAATTTCGCATTCACAAAATTGGCATGAGCCCTCATGCCATTAGTGGTACCACTAATGGCATGAGGCCTCACGCTATCTTTGGCCCCTGCTAGCCTGTAGGGGCCAAAGATGGCATATGGCCTCATGGCATCTTGATATACACACAGCTGCACGCAAATAAAAACATACATTACAATTAGGTAGCCATGAAATTGCAAGGGCCCAAGATGGCATGTGGCCTCATGCCATTTCTAAATGTGGTCCTAAGCCATTCCATGGTGAACATACCAGGAAGCACAAGTGCCGAATATCAAGAGGAAGCGGTAGCCACACCAAAGACAGTGCCGCTCGCAACACCGCAACTACTCGTAGCGCCGCTCGCAACACCGCAACTGCTCGTAGCGCCGCTCGCACAAACTGCCACTCGCATAAACTGCCGCTCGCAATGGCGCTCGCAATGCCGCAACCGCTCGTAGACACATAAACCACAGCCCACAACGCCGCTTACACAAGCAGCGCTCACTGCGCTCAGCGGAACCAAGAACACGGCGCACAAAAATGATAGACCTAGGAATGAGTTCGAGAATTCAAAAATAACACACGCTTGAACGTCACATCAAATCCTCTGACAAACCAGATCTTATGATTCCTCTGACAAATTTCAAACTGAGTAGCTTCTAGACTTTGCTGTCGGAGGTTGAACTTTGTCACATCATGTCCTTGCCTCGATCCAGCTGTGCCATGTCAGTGATTCGAACTTTGCCATGCCATGTCAGCGATCCGCGCCAAGATTATTCGCCGTGTAAAGGAATAATTACGCTGTGTGTGTACGTCCATTTATGGCAATATAAGGCCACACGCCATTCAAAGAATAATGCTCGACATAAGGCCACACGCCATTCAAAGAATAATGCTAGTCGAGCATTTTTTGGTGCATTTTTGGGTTCAAAATTGCATGAGCCCACACGCTATAAAGTTTACCTGTACCAAAAATACAAACAACTTTATTTACTTGGGAATTTAAGTGGTTGAGGCATTTTTAAACTTACAAACACATGCCCTACTTACATTCCTTTGGTTGCCTAAAATTCAAAAATATTATAAACCTTTCTTTTTGCATTTTCAATGTTTTCAATTATGGTTTTTGATTTTCGTAGGACCAGCCTAGTAATCTATTTGCATCCCGTCATGTTTATAGCTAGCTTTCGTTCGTCCCCTTCGCTAGCCTGAGATACATCTGCTCGGCATCTGCCTCTTACAGCATTTGCCCAGAAAGGGCATCTTTCTTCACGCAGCATTTGCCACATGTTTAGGGTTTAGGGTTTAGGGTTTAGGGTTTAGCAATTCAGTAGCTTGATAAACATGCAAATACAGAACTTGATGCAAAATCCTTTGATATGTCACAATGCCCCTAGGACCATAAACACATTTCAATAGAGAGGGTCCTTTCATTTCATAACTCCTTACGTAGATCTTGGTGAAACCAGAGTTAGTGAAGTTAGTTTCTTGTGATCCCGCATCTGATTGTGATGTCCCTTTGCAGTTTCGATGGAAAGGTCAATGCACACCAAACTGTAAAATCTTGGAGCAAAATAACGGTCGGATCTATGGCAAATGCCCCTGAAACATTGTAAGGCTCGTGTGGTCTCATGTGGTGTCCGATTGAGATGCTTCTTTGCAGGGTCATCAAGAAAGACATTGTATACCATTCTGTAAAATCTAGTTGCGATCTAACGGTTGGATCTCCAGAAAACTCAAAAAAATCTCGCGCGTGTCAGAATATCCTAGGAATATACTCCTATGTGCCCCTGAAAATGGCATGCGGCCCCACGCCATTCAAGAGATAATGCCAGATGACGCCGAGAATTTTTTGGTGCATTTTTTGGGTTCAAAATTGCATGAGCCCACACGCTATAAAGTTTATCTTTGCCAAATAGAGAAAAGTTTATCTGTGTCATGTGAGGTAGTTACAGTCCTTTGTGCTCGGCATCTGCCTCTTGCAGCATTTGCACTGAAAGGGAATTTTTCTCCATTCAGCATTTGGCCCTGAAAATGGCATGCGCCCACACGCCATTCAAGGAATAACGCCACAGGACGCCTGGATTTTTGGGTTTAAAATGTTTAGGGTTTTTTGGGTTTTTTCAAAATATTTTGGGTCCAACGTTTTTTGGGTTTCTTTGGTTCAAAATTGCATGAGCCCACACGCTATAATATTGATTTGAGAGAAAAATAGAAACAGATAGAATTTCTTTATTTAGCTGAACATCTGCCATTTTTGGAAATACAAGATGCTTTGGAATATCCAATCATGCATGGTATAAATATAGCGAGGGTATTAAATGATATCCCAATCATGATCTTTCTTTTGGATTTCGCGTGCATGCAGTCCGAGGAATGATGATGTTGCGGATTTCTTTTGGATTTTGCGTGCTTGCATGCGCGCGGCAATCCAGAAATTAATGGTGGCGCCCAAGTCCGAGGAATGATGACGTGGCGGGATTACCAACCGTTGTGACATTTCGCGCGTGTGAGGTTAGGTTTTGCATTTTTCTTTGTACTCGCACTCGCACACTCGCGCTCGCGCTCGCATCACACTCGCGCTCCCGCTCGCATCGCGCTCCCACTCGCGATCACGCTCACTTCTCTACAGGTTTCTCGTGTGCATCGGCGTCCACTCGCGCTTGCATCACACTCGCGCTCGCATCGCGCTCGTGTGCATCGGCGTCCACTTCAAGACACACCCAGTTTGTAACTTCGCCGCCAACTCCGCCGCCCACTCCACCACCCACACTCAGCCCACTTGGCGTCCCGGGAGATTTCAGCACCACTCTCCAATTGTAAGTGGCAGAGTAGCCTTGCTGCTACGATCCGCTGCACACACAGTGCACATTCGCCAGCGAGTCCGGCCTCGATTGTCACGGCCTCCATTCGGCTTCAAATGGTAAGTCTTTTAGACGAAGTAGAAAATGGCATGAGGCCACATGCCATTCAGTAGCAACATTGGCATGCACCGATTGGGCTCTCGAGTGCAGTCCGGTTACAGATGGCGTGTAGCCTCACGCCATCTTAGGATGCAGCCTCAAGACATCTGATGCAGTGGTGAATGGCGTGTGGCCTCACGTTATTTCCAGCTGCTAGCTTTTCATCTGTCAGCTCTAATTGTTGTGCATTTTTGAACAGGCGAGGAATTGCGTTCTTCTTCCAGCCACTGTCAATGTGGATGCAGAGAAGGGGGAGGAGCTCACCAGTTGGACTTTCGGGATGGAAGGCGAGGATCTGATGCTGTACAACACAGATGGTGGGAGAAAAGAATGCATGGGGATCCTCATCCAAGTGACAGACACTCCATGCAGTTCCATGCAAGAATATGGACTGGCACTTGTGGTAGAGACAGCGTCCGCCTTCAAGATCCACCTGTAAGCGACTAAATTTTCCATTCTACTTTAGTCACTTAACCACACCTCTGACCACTTGGAGGAGTCTCATTCACAACCTCCATAAGTCCAATCCAGGACTTGGGACTTGCTAGCCCCGAGAATAGCATCCATGCCACTTAACATTTGCACTTGGTCCAAGTGCTCCACGTGTCCGATCCCATGACCGACACTCAGAGGTACCACCGACATAGCAGCCCGTTACGCTAAGGCCATGCCCAATCACCTTTGCCACACTGGTAGTCCAATACCACTTGCATCACCGTCTTGGCTCTCCAAGACTAGGCAAACCATCCGTGAGTGGTCATCTCAGATCCACTCCTTAGCATCCTTAGGATGCCCACCGACAAGGGGAATAGCCTTCCCCAATATCCCTCTGTCAATCCCCACTAAGTCCCTTTCTGCCCTTGGCCGTGTTTGCCAACACTGCCACTGGATCGAGACCCACAGGCCCGACCACTAAGTCCCACGGTCCTCTGGGACTTCCTCACCACACGACTGTGTCCTTGGTCACTACCCCAGAGGACTGCTCCTCTTCCTTTCCACAGTCTGGGCCT
This sequence comes from Selaginella moellendorffii, assembly GCF_000143415.4. Taxonomy (NCBI): domain Eukaryota; kingdom Viridiplantae; phylum Streptophyta; class Lycopodiopsida; order Selaginellales; family Selaginellaceae; genus Selaginella; species Selaginella moellendorffii. The sequence continues at coordinate 327,933 of NW_003314322.1, read as the reverse complement.
TTGGGACAACATTTCGGAACACCGTGGCCTTACGCGAGCCACCTGGGTACTCTCCTCGCCTTCTGCCCTTGGGTGCTCTAGCCATGGGCTTAGAGCGAGGTTCCGTTGAGCCACGCCTGGTATCCAAGTAGGTAGTGCCACCCACACTTGGACTGGGAGCATCGGCCAGTCGATCTCCCGGGGGAACTAGAGCCGGCTCTTGAACACTTCACCAAGCTACCCCGCTTGTCGGTCCGTGTTCACTCTAGTCTTGGACTTCCCAGTGGGCAGCTCATCACCCAACACTGGGTCCGGCCTTCCTGGGCCAAACTGGCCTTTCCTGGCCAAACTGGCTCCACTGCAGTCCTCCCCCTACTATACTTTTGGAGCTCACCAAACCCCCCAGGGTCTGGGAGACGAACGCTTTGGGCTTTCACCCTCTCAGGCTCCGGACTCGGACTCGGACTCGGACTCGGACTCGGGCTCGGGCTCGGCCTCGGCCTCGGCCTCGGTCTCGGTCTCGGTCCCGATCTCGGTCTCGGTCTCGATCTCGGTCCCGGTCCCGGTCTCGGTCTCGACTTCGGACTCCATCTCGGACTCCATCTCGGACTCCATCTCGGACTCCATCTCGGGTCCATCTCAGGTCCATCTCGGACTCCATCTCGGACTCCATCTCGGGTCCATCTCGGACTCGGATTCGGACTCGGACTCGGACTCGGACTCGGACTCGGACTCGGGCTCGGCCTCGGCCTCGGCCTCGGTCTCGGTCTCGGTCCCGATCTCGGTCTCGGTCTCGATCTCGGTCCCGGTCCCGGTCTCGGTCTCGACTTCGGACTCCATCTCGGACTCCATCTCGGACTCCATCTCGGGTCCATCTCGGACTCGGACTCGGACTCGGACTCGGACTCGGACTCGGACTCGGACTCGGCCTCGGGCTCGGCCTCGGCCTCGGCCTCGGTCTCGGTCTCGGTCCCGATCTCGGTCTCGGTCTCGATCTCGGTCCCGGTCCCGGTCTCGGTCTCGACTTCGGACTCCATCTCGGACTCCATCTCGGACTCCATCTCGGACTCCATCTCGGGTCCATCTCAGGTCCATCTCGGACTCCATCTCGGACTCCATCTCGGGTCCATCTCGGACTCCATCTCGGACTCCATCTCGGGTCCACCTCGGACTCCACTTCGGACTCCAACTCGGGTCCATCTCGGGTCCACCTCGGACTCCACTTCGGACTCCTTCTCGGACTCCATCTCGGGTCCATCTCGGACTCCACTTCGGACTCCAACTCGGGTCCATCTCGGACTCCACTTCGGACTCCAACTCGGGTCCATCTCGGACTCCACTTCGGACTCCAACTCGGGTCCATCTCGGACTCCACTTCGGACTCCAACTCGAGTCCATCTCGGACACTTCCACGTGTCATGTGTTGGTCCTTTTGGGTCCCTTTTTGGAGCCTCACTTTTTGCTCGCTTCGTGCTCATTCCTCGAGCACTTCGTTGGGAGTTCCACTCCCGCTCTTGACTTTTCAAGTCGGAGCTTTTGGTCCAAACGTGTTACACTCGTTTGGCTCTCGCTTCGGCCACTACCATGTGGCGCCCTTCCGGCTCCACTTTGGGGCCTAGGGATTTTGTGTCTCACACCACCTTGCACATCCTAGCGGCTTCCCGGAGGGGGGCAGCGGCTATGAGGAATTCCTAGAGGGAGCTAGGGAGAGGTTGTCCAGGAGGCCCACAATTTCAAAGACGCTGCGGGTCTATGAAGATCACATGGAATCCACGGACCTCACCTACGGCGATGTTCAAAAACTATATTCCAACATTGAGCCGTTGAGAGTGCCTCCAGTTTGCGAAGCGAAGGGGAAGGGGGTCGATCTGGAAACTACCCCGAAGCAGAAAAGGGTGGTCAAGCTCAAGCCGACGTCCGACTCTGCTGCTCCAAAAAAGAAGCTACTCGGTGATGCCATTGCCTCGGGTTCGAACACTACACCCACCAAAAAGAAGAGCCGCAAAGAGCAGAAAGAGCAAGAAGAGGCAGCAAAAATCGTCGCAGATAATAGTACTTGTTACTATTCGAACAAAGTATATACAATCGACGTGAGCCGTATCGAGATCCAAAGCAAATACAACCACAGGCTAGTATCTGATGAGTGGGTGGAGAAACTGAAGCAGAAGATGCTGGCAAGTCCAGTAACACCCGACATCGCAGACGTGATCCCCTACTACCGAACAATGAAGGGCGAGACGAGGTTTCCAGACTTGATCAATAGGAAGGTGTTGGACGATCAGAACATCCGGTTCTATGCCGTCTCCGGGCAGCATTCTAGCTTGGCGATGCAACAGATAGTTGTGGATATTATGGTGGGCGAGGAGGTGAAGAAAGTCTTCAAGACAAGAGTTGTCCGCCTGATAAAAGGCAACTCGCCCCTCCGATCTATCATATACATCTCCCATGCGCAGAATGTCAAGCAAGAAACATGCTACAAATCGGGTCTGCACGAGACATTGGCACGAACACGGAAGCTCTGGGTTCAACTGAAGAAGCCACAAAAACCAGGACAAGGACGTGCACTAGCAACTAGCGCCTGGCAGGTAAGCCTCGTTGCATGTGGCATAGCATGTGGCCTCACGCCATTTCCATTGCAGGAATTCTCGAGTCTTCTCTCGAAAACACTGGGGGTCAATGACACACTCAGCATCCATAACATTCTACTCGCGACAAAAGTTGTTTTTGACAAATGGGTAGATGTGCTAAGGAGGTACCATGACGGGGAGTTGCTAAACTCAATGGGTGTGGAGGATGGCCGGAAGCCCAATGATTTGAAGCTCAACGCCTTGCGTTTCTCGCGGTCTCTAGACGACGACGACCTTCTGACAGTGGCTAATGCTCTTCTACTTGGTGAGGTAGTCTTCAACAAGACCAAAATGACTCCCGGCCATATTGTGACATACGAGGACTTGTGCACGACTCTGAGAGCTCGTGCGCTATTGAAGGATTGGATCTTCGAGCAAGTGGCCGTGGCGAGGGTGAGCATCGACACCACGCAAGAGATGATGGAAGAGCTGGACTTGTCAAATGAAGACATCGACGAGTACGTGAAGGGGGCCCCCAAGTTCATCGATCTGCTGCGGGATGCCACGAAAAGTAAAGCTGAGAAGTTGGATCAGTATCCAAATTTCATTAAGAGGGATGTCGACCGCCGGCTTCAGAAACAGCTCGACCCCGCAGCAGAGGCCTATCGAGAACCTTACCGGGTATACGTGAATTCGGATGAGGATCAAAGGTGGAGGAGCATCGTTTCCCGCGGAGATGAGCAGGTCAAGAACATCTTTTGTGTGATGGACTTCACAAACGAGGAGATCACTCATGCAGACGAAGTCAGCTCCATCATTGACTTAATGGTGGGACTTGCGGAGGTGGAATCTTCAGTCCACTATATGATCTACGACTCCGAATCCTATCACAAGTTCTGGAAGGCCTTGAACGAGGTGAAGGCTCGGTTGAAAGGCAAGGAGATGCGGGAGATCCATGGGATAATGGCTAAGAAGAAGATACCGACGAATGTCCGCATCTTCACAGTCGCCCTTGTTATTGGTCCTGCAGCAGAGTGGGACTGGAGTGACTTCCCAGCTTCGTTCAACAAAGCCGATCGAATTGATCTGAGGGAGGTCAATTTACCCGTGCCTGAGGAACTGAAGACGGCTATGGAGCTTTCGAATCCAAAGAAAGCTCCAGGTGCAGCATGGGAAATGCTCAGCTGGGTCTTCAACGCAATAGCGGGTGACTCCAAGGGCAAATGCGTTGTCGAGTACAACTGCGGCGGACTATTCTTTCCAGCCGCACTACTCAAGGGTGTCCCGTGTGTTGCGGTGACAAACTCCATTGAAGAGGTGACTTCAATGGAGCATATAATTACAGTTGCCAAAGAAAAACAGTATCTTCTCTACGAACCTGGTGAGTACGCACTTTAAGTTTAAATGTTATCTCACAAGCTCTGTATGCAGGAGCGTGGCCACCCCCAGATGCTGAAACGGCGTTAACAGCTACTGATGTTAGGCCGAGGTCACAACCTGCACAAGGTCACGTGAGGCCTCACGCCATTTTGATTATAGATCGTTGTGAATATTCAGACACGAGGACTGAAAAGCGCACTGGTGGCGCGTCGAAGAAGGACAAACAGACAAGCAATAGGAAAAAAGGAGGTACAAATTATATTTGCAATGGCGTGTGGTCTCATGCCATTCCTTGCAGGAGACACTTCTTCAAAGGCAAAACAGGCAAGCACCAGCCAAGCTCAAACTGACAGTGGTCATAAAAAGCGAAAGCACGTTGGACAGTCGTCGGGATCAGAGGCGTTTGATTCGAAAAGGAAGAAGGGCAACGAAAAGATGATAGGTAATGCCTCGCGGTTATGGCGTGTGTGCTCATGCCATTCATTGCAGATCAAGGGTTGAGTGAAAGGAGCCAGTCACCACCTTCTGACTCAGATTCCTATGGCGGACTCCCCTTCCCCAATCTCAATGGAGAGGTACAATGGATGAGGGATGCTTTTCAAGTCAGGGCCACGTTTTTCTCATCTCGTCGTCTTCGAAGGGTGCAAGAACGTGCAGAAACCATGTTAAGATAGTCGGGTGAGGATACGGTCCTAGGTCACGCACTAAAACAGGCTATGGATGTCTTGTATTTTGAGATGGAGACTCGGCCAGATGATTTTTCCAAGATGGTCCTGGAAAAACAAGCAATCCAGCCTGAGCAGCCTATGGAAGAAATGCAAGAGGGGGATGAGGAGCCAGAGAAAGATAATGAGCAGGAAGAGCAGAAGGACGAAGAGGAGGACGAAGAAGAGGAGGACGAAGAAGAGGAGGACGAAGAGGACTTGGATGGTCCTCACAATGGTGACGATCACAATAACGACGATGACGATGATGACGATGATGGCCAGCCTGAGGTGGCCAAAGAGCAGCGGAGGAAGGTCATACAAGACAAACCATCAGGTAAATAATAGTACATCCATTCCTAACCTTTTACCATTTCTAACATTGTCCATGTAGGTCGCAGAAGAAATGGTAAGTAGAGATTATTCAGTTGAATTAAGATACAAACTCTAGCCTTTAGTGTCGAGGAAGGATAGTGCCAAGCAAGGGTCGAAACGTATGTCCAATCCTTCAGAATCAGCAATGCGCCCAAGTGATATCGGTCCTAGTTCCTCAATAGCAGTTGATGGTAAATACAGTATAGTCGATTCAATGTGCTAATGAGTTTGTTTTTAGTAGCACGGGAGGATACCATCTCAATCGAAGGGAGATATTTGGACATGCATATGGATCCGCCAGTGGACTCTACTTGCCTGCAAGAGTCATTAGAGCTGGTGGAGGCTACTATCCATATCAACGCCAAGCAAGCTGACCACGCTCCACTTGATGCTGCCCATACCACTGAGTCAATCTTGTCCACGTATCCAACTGACGGTGACCAGGCGCCATTGGACCCGCATGAGGCCGCCCCAGCCGCCGAGCCGGTCGTATCCTCATTTCCAACGGACTCAACGTGTGCCCAATCGTCTGACTACGCGCCGTTGGAACCTCCCTACACCGCCCCTGCTGCCTGTTCGGTCATGTCCACTTTGCCAACGGAGGCACCAGCTGAAATGGCGTGTGATCACACGCCATCGGAACCACCCCATGCCACTGTTGAGCCAGTTGTACTAGAGTCTACAGCTGAAATGGCATGTGCCCACACGCCATCGGATGCGATTGACCCCACATTGCAGAGGAGAGTATTTCCGCCCTTCACGTTTCCTCGACCAAAACCCTCTGAACGACCATCGGGAGCACCATTCGCTAATATTGTAGATGGTAAAATTGACTTGTACCATTTTTTATGCTAACGCATTTCATTTCAGAGTCACGGCGAAAGTACTGTATCGTTTTTGATCTGAACGGTGTCCTTTTCTCCCATGAGCGTGGCTCGTCCTCGAATGTCACTGCACCCTCCAAAGCCTGCGGTCGCAAGTTGGTCAAAAGAGACAGATTCACATTAATCACACGGGAGAAACTGCGGGATCTAATAATGACCATGCGACACTTAAAACAGAGGGCCGGGTTCAATTTGCAATTGGGAGTTTGGACATCCATGATGCGCCACAATGCATTAACGTTGCTACAGATGATGCACGATCAGACGCGAGTAATATTACCATTTGACTTTCTCCTAACGCAGGAGGATTGCTTGACTATGGTCCATGTGAGGGGTAGCAAGCCCATCTTCGTCAAGGCAGAGGCTGTAGTGATGAACCGGACTGCTAGGTCAAGTGAAATCCTCATCATCGATGACTCGCCGATTAAAACTGCAGCGAACACGCACACATATGCAGTGCACCCCATCTCTTGCAGTATGGAAACTAGGGAGAAGAAACCGTATGTTCTGGGGGACCTTGCAAAACGGCTTGAAGCGATGGTGATAGAGAACCGGCCAGTCCAGGAGGTGGCTGCAGAAATCAACCAAATGGCAGATGGAACGGTATATCAGAAGCTATTTGATCGGACAGACACCAGTCATCATTTATGGCATGTATATTGTCTAGCCAAGCACTATCCGCATCTCCATAATCTGCTCAACCGGATGGGTTCTTCGACCACTGAACATGAGCGTGGACGTATTAGAGAAGAGATGGCATTACTATTGGGTTTAAATCCTGATAGTGTGGAGAGTGATGAAATTCCAAGATTATTGTATAGGCGTTGGAGGCAAAAAATAACAGTCTGAGATGGCATGTATTTATTTAAAAATGTAACTTATTATGGCATGGGGTTCCATGCCATTGTATTAATATTAAAAGACAATTCTTTGAGAGGATTTGCATTATACTAGAAGTGTTACAGCATGTTATTGGAAGTCTACGAAGTTGTTTTATTAATAAGGGGAAAGTAAAGATTGAATGGGGACTTGGGCTCCACCTAGACTCGGAGCAACTGAGCCAATGTTAAAAGGATGGAAAGAAATTGGACGACAATGACAAGGAGAAGAGAGAGGTGAAGCAGTGAGAAGTGATTGAGTAGACATTTCCTTGTTTAAAATAAAATGGCATGTGCCTCAATGCAGTTGAATTTTGTTATATTTATATACTATATAAAGGTTTGGAAACCTTATTTTACAAGTGGGATAATGACAATTCCCACTTTAACGAAATAGAGCTTAAGTACTTAAGTGGGGCACCACTCCACATGAACCAAGAGCACTGCAGTTGGTTTCCCTTCCAGGAGTGGGAGCTGCTCTTGAGCACTTCTTTGGGTGGCCCCTCCGGCACCACTTAAGTCCATGCTCACTCCCACCTAAGGCCCCTTATCCCCAATATGAACCTTGAGTCAGTTTGGACGCATCACTAGAGAGTTCTTTATGGACTAGTTCCTAGACGTATACTTTTGAAACCCCTTACAGCCCTCCCCCCCCCCCTACCCCCTACATAGGAGACACACGCTTTGGGCTTTCACCCCACAACCTATATTGGTATTTAGACTCAATCTTAGAACTCGATCTTGGACCCAACCTCGGACTCTGTCTCGGACTCGGTCTTGAACTCGGTCTTGCACTGACCTACTGACATGTTGGACATGTTTTTACATAGTTTTGGACGTCTTTAGCCATATCTGGCAAGTGATACTTCCTCTTGAGCAAACCCATTGTCTTGGGCACTCTACTGTGTCTTGCAAAAGGTCCGTCATGACACTCTTTTAAGGTTACCTTCCTTAGTTCCCCTTCTGGAACATACACCCTTGTTTGTTTATAAAAAATGAGTTTATTGTGTTCCACATAGCCTTTTTTCTCTTCTGTTGGCAACTCATCTCTCTGGTAACCTTCCTATGCCTCCTAATTCCTCAACAACACTTCTTATGTTAGACTATCATTCTCATATGCTATCCACACATCATCCCAAAAGGTTGTTGTCGCATTGAATATCACCAACTTCAAGCTCACTTTTTGACTTAAAGCATCCGCCATGATGTTGCTCTTCCCAGGTATATATGGAATCTCACAATCAAACTCGGCCAAAATATTGGCCCACTGACCCTATTTCCCTCTCAGGTCAAGCTGTGACAAGAAGTGTTTTGTTGCCACATTATCCGTGTTAACTTTGAAGTGTCTCCCAAAGTAATGTTGCCACTCCTTGAGTGCCTTGACCACCACAAACAATTCCTTCTCGTGGGCAGGCCACTTTTGCTGAGCTTTGTCCAACATTTCTGAGAAGAATATTATTGGATGGTTGTCTTGCTTCAACACTAGTCTGTGCTAGACCATTGTTCTCATATATTGTGTGCACATTATCCTAAAATGTTGTTGTCACAAATCACCAACTTCAAACTTGCTTTTCAATTTAGAGCATCTGCCACGTAGTTGCTCTTCCCAGGTTTATACAGAATCTCGCAATTAAACTCAGCCAAAGCATTGGCCCACTGACCCTGTTTCCCTTTTAGGTTGGGTTGTGACAAGAAGTGTTTCATTGCTACATTATCCATGTAAACTTTGAAGTGTTTCCTAAGGTAGTGTCACCACTTCTTGAGTGCCTTACTATTGCAAACAATTCCTTCTCATAAACAAATCACTTTTGCTGAGTCTTGTCTAACTTTTTGAAGAAGAATACTACTAGATGGTTGTCTTGCTTCAAAACTGTGCCTAACACAAAGGTTGAAGCATCCGTTTTTACTTCAAAGTCCTTACCAAAGTCTGGTAATGCCAACACGGGAGCCTTCCTAAACTTCTCTTTGAGGTGGACAAATGCCACCTCGCATTCTACTGTCTATACCATTTTCTCTTTTTTTGTTTGGTCCGTTAAAGGTAGAGCTACTCTTGAATAGTGTTTGATAAACTTTCAGTAGTAGTTACATAGCCCCAAGAATGCCCTTAACTCATGTATATTCAATGATCGTTCCCATTCTTGGATCACTTGAACCTTCTCATGGTCCTTCTTGAGTCTGTCCTTGCATATCACATGCTTGAGAAACTTTACCTTTTGTTGAGCAAAGTCACATTTTCTCTCTTTAACATATAGCTGGTGTTCCCTTAGTTTTTCAAACACCTTTGGCCTTACATTGCCCTACTTTTAGATCTTGGGCTTCCATCTTGGATCGTTCTCCTCGAGCATTCGCTAATACCACAAAGTTCCTACTTTGTCTATGCAGAGTTACCACGAACCGATTGAACTAATCCATCTCAAAGATTATGTAAAATCTAGCCATATCCAACACGGTGAAATCCATGTCTACTTTCCATGTCCCTATTTCGACTCTCGCTTGTCAAAGTACCTCATCGGTGCTTTGGCTACCTTGAACAAACTCTATAGTCCTCGGTTCACCCAGTCGCTGTACCGTTAGTCCGACTTGCCAGACTATGTCTGCAGCCACAAAATTATTTGAAGCACCCATGTCAATAAAAATCTTAACAAAGCTACTTCCGAGCTTCTGTTGAAGGGTTAGTAGATGTCGCGAACTGACTCTCTACCAAAATTACTTGTGTAATGAGTAACTTTGAGGTAAGGACTAGATCCCATACCTCAGTTTGGATTTCACTCGATTTAATGGCCATATTGGCTCTGGCCTTCTTCGGGTATAAACATTCCCTCGAAAAATGTCCCGTTTCACCGTAGTTGAAGCATATATTATTTCCCACGCTACTAGTAGACTTGACTTTTTTATCCGTGGGTTTGTCTCTTTTTGCTTAACTCCCCCACGTACTTGCTTGCTGGTCACCAAATCTTCATTTCTGGAAACCCAAGGACTCATTCTTAGATAAACTCTTCTTGAATTTCCCTTTGCCATATGTCCCCTTGGTTTGGGCCCTTTGCTAAACATGAACCCCGACCCTGTCGTGTTCCCCTTTCACAAGTTATTATTGAAATGCACTTTGATAGCTACATTCAACACTTCCTTGTAGTTGGTCGGGTTCCAATGCATCACCTCGCCTCGAGCCTAGGATTGCAAGCCTGATATGAAGGCATGGAACACATCCATGTCACTTATATTCGTGACAAGTATCCTCTTTGCCATAAACTCATTCACATACTCTTAAATATTTCTGGTTTGTTTCAGCTTACTCAACTCATCCCTTAGGTGCAGAGTAGCATTTGGAGAAACGCAAGTCGTGCAGATCCTCGCCTTCATCATTTCCCAAGTGGCCACCAATCCTTCATTGGCCTCTTTTGTTTTCCACCAAGACTTGGCATTATCTGCCAAGTATGGTTTTGCACATGGGACCTTCTCCGAGCTCGGTAACTGCAATGCTCAAAAATAGTCCTCCATATTGTAAAATCAATCCTTCACCACCTTATAGTCATTCACTCCCTTGAAGATTGGTGGGGGCTTTGTTTTGTACTTGGGAATTGCTTGAGGGACTGATTCCGTTCGACCTTGTTTGGTTCCACCTTAGTCCCTGCCGAAGGGTCCATGCCTTCTGCACTACCAGCATCTGTAGTCTTTCACCTTTTCCTTCCACTTCTTATCACACTTTTGCTTGCATACAAGAGTCTCCAGCAAGGCACTGGTCTATGCCAATTGTCCTTTTTAAATGTTCAATTGAGCCTTGGACAACCGAATCTTGCCACTAGACTCCTGTTTGGAAGTTTCCTCACTAGAGTCCTCCTCATGCAAGGATTCTTCATCCCTAGCCTTTTGTTCAACTGGAGGCTCCAACTCTGGTAGAGGTTCCATCTCCACCTTGGTTCTTTTACACTTGCATTTGCCATCTCCCAACAATCTGCCTCTATCCTTCACTAGAACTAAGGAAAAGGCCTCGATACCAAATTTAAGCCACAAATGTTTCCTTTCCAATTTGCTAACTTACCTTATTTATTTGACCAACACTGCCTTATCCTTAGTTAAGTTTCCTTGCCAAGATTCCCGCCTTACATACCAGCTCCTACTTGGTCCTACTTGGTTTCAGCTACTCACTGCATGAGTAACGGTGCGTTAGCCATCCATTCACGGATTCCCAAAGCTCTCCCAATGCCCCTCCCCGAGTTAGACTGGACTTAAGGTTCGGCTACACTCCTCACAAGCACAAGCAGCCAAGCACACCAAGCCACCAAGTTCCTAACATCCCTTGGTACAACAAAACTTGATCATAGGACCCTTTAAATCCCAAGCCTTAAGTGCAACACTAGCTTCGGGACACCAAAGGGAAACACCGTGGCCTTACTTTTACCCACTTCCATCCCGAAGGGAAAGCCCAAGCCCCTAGGAAGGGTGAGGACCAATGAGCCGCAAGTACTTAATGTGAGACAAAAAATCCCTAGGCCCCAAAGTGGAGCCGAAAGGGTGCCACGTGGTAGTGGCTAAAGTGAAAGCCAAATGAACGTAACACGTTTGGACTAAAAGCTCCGACTTGAAAGGTTGAGAGTGGGAGTGGAACTCCCAACGAAGTGCTCGAGGAACAAGCACAAAGCAAGCAATAAGTGAGTCTCTAGAAAGGGACACTTTCCATAAATAGCATTTAGGACCGAAATGAGACTAACACAAAGGGCATGATAGCGAGGGTGTTTGGCAGATACAGTAAGCTATCATGTAGCAATATTGAGGGACCAATCTCAATACGCAAGGGTTCTTGTCACTAGCAAGTGCAAGACAAAACGAGACGGGAACTCCTTACCAGGCTAAGTATGCTTAGCTAATAACACGTAGGAATTCCACCCTTATGCTCGTCTGGTCTAAGTACACTTGAAATGCCCAGTTAACTCCACTAGCACAAGAGGGACTGATAAAAGGTCTAGCAATACCGACCTTCTGTGGCAGTAAGGTAAGAGTGTCTGTAAGGACTGACCGACAGGTAACTTTCAATACCCGAAGTCACATTCGCGACAACCACCTACTTGGATACCTGGTGTGGCTCAACAGAACCTCGCTCTAAGCCCATGGCTAGAGCACCCAAAAGTGGAAGGCGGGGAGAGTACCCATGAGGCTCGCATAGGGCCACGGTATTTTGAAATGTTGTCCCAAAGGCCCAAACTGTGGAAAGGAAGAGGAGTAGTCCTCTGGTGTAGTGACCAAGGATACAATCGGGTGGTGAGGAAGTCCTAGAGGACCGTGGGACTTAGTGGTCGGGCCTGTGGGCCTCGATCCAGTGGCAGTATTGGCGAACACAGCCATGGGCAGAAAGCGACTTAGTGGGGACCAGAAAAGGGATATTGGGGAAGGCTATTCCTCATGTCTGTGGGCATCCTAAGGATGCTAAGGAGTGGATCTAGGATGATCACTCATGGATGGATAGCCCAGTCTTTGAGAGACAGGGCTGCGATGTAGGTGGTGTTAGACCACTGATGTGACCAAGGTGAAAGGGCATGGCCTTAGCATAACAAGCTGATATGTCGGTGGTACCTTGGGGTGTCGGTCATGGGATCGGACACGTGGAGCACTTGGACCAAGTGCAAAGGTTAAGTGGCAGGGGTGCGATTCTCTGGGCTAGCAAGCCCAAGCCTGAAATAGGACTTATGGAGGTTGTGAGTGAGACTCCTCCAAGTGGTCAAAGGTGCAGTTAAGTGACTAAAGTAAAATGGAAAAATTAGTCGCTTACAGTGGTGTCAGACCACTGGTGTGACCAAGGTGAATAGGCATGGCTTTAGCATAATGGGCTAATATGTCAGCGGTACCTTGGGATTGGACACGTGGAGCACTTGGACCAAGTGCAATGGTTAGGTGGCATGGATGCCATTCTTGGGGCTAGCAAGTCCCTAAGTCCAAAATAAGACTTATGGAGGTTGTGAATGAGACTCCTCCAAGTGGTCGGAAGTGTGGTTAAGTGACTAAAGTAGAATGGAAAATCTAGTTGCTTACACTCAAGTGGGGCACCACTCCACATGAGCCGGGAGCACCGCAATCGATTTCCCTTCTGAGAGTGGGAGCTGCTCTTGAACACTTCCTTGGGTGGCCCCTCCGGCACCACCCAAGTCTATGCTCACTTCCACCCAAGGCCCCTTAGCCCCAGTCTCAACCTCGAGTTAATTTGGAAGCACCACTAGAGATTTCCTTATGGACTAGTTCCTAGACCTCACTATCTCTACTATACATTTGGAACCCTCTGTAGCCCCCCCCCCCTTGGAGACACACACTTTGGGCTTTCACCCCACGACCTATATTAGTATTTGGACTTGGTCTTGGACTCGATCTTGGATTTGACTTCAGACTCGACTTGGATAGCTAGCCTCTTCAAGGCATGGTCAGAGCTGTTGGCTAAATGCATTAGTGAGCCTATTGCAGTTGAGTTGGATTCGAATGGTCATTTAGTTTATGCTTGTCTATGAATCTATATCTTGTACTTGAGGTATTATGTTAATGTTGGACAAGTATTTAACTCAATGGCATGAGTTTAGTTTTTGGGTCCTATGAAGGCAAATTGAAAGAGTGATTGTTAGTTGCTTGGCAATTAATGATTGCTTGTAGACTTCGTCAAGGACTGTATGACATTTGTTTTGCTTGATGATAATTTAGCAATGATAAACTTGCTTTACCAAATGGTGTTGCAGAGGATCATATTGTTAGCCTTACATGGTTCTTCCATGTTAGCATATTGATACCTTTGTCAATGTCATGTGGTTGCGTTTAGTCCATGGTGTTGGATTTCATTGAGTCTTGGATGTGGTGAATCACTTCTTGATGATGTGTTATCTGAAATTGAGTATTGTTGAAGGATTAGTCTCGGATACTAACTAAGGTATTTTTGATTTTGGTTAGATTTGTTGCTAAAGAGCTTTGAGTGGTGATTCACTCTTGCTTTCTTCTATCTTTGTCCTGGTGTTGATGGCATTGAAGTGATGCCTTTTCGTTAACATTATTATTGTTGAGATTCAAGTGAAATGAAAGGATTGATATTGAGTTTCATTAGCCTTGACGTAGATAATGTTGACGAGTTGGCTATAGCTTTGTGTTATTGGCATTTGTGCATTTGCTAGTTAGCAACTGTATTAATATTCAAATGAACTGAGTGGCAAGTTTAAATTAGTTATGTTCTAGACGAGATTGTTTAGTAGAGCTTGAGGTTTGAGCTTTTCCTTGAAAAGTGATTTACTCATGAATTATGCTAGCTTTACGAGAGGAGAAGTTAGTGATTGATATTGAAGATATTAGAAATATATTGATTATTGATGATTCTTCTTGTGCTTGTTATGAAGTGAGTTATGTCTTGCTATAGATGGATTCATGAAGGATCGGTTTAGTGATCACTTGTTGAGAATAGTTCCATTGTGCTTAGCTTTTGGATTGATGCAAATGTGCTCTTCATTAGCTTTGCATTATAAAGTTTAGCTTATAGATTTGTTGAGAAGGATATTATGGATTGTGCTATGATTTTTTCTTTAGCATTGAAATTAATTTATGCAAAACTTATGATCATTATTAGGCAAGATTTGGCTATAGACTTCTTCGAGCTTTTGGTTCCTTGAGTTTTTTATGCTTATTGTTCTATTTGTTAAAGGTTGTTAGGGAAAATAGTTTAACTCATTAGCTTTGATGTTAAAGTTGGCTTTTGCATCTAACAATCATTAGTGATAATTGACTATCATCTTGGGATAGTTGATTATTCTCATTAAAAAATTTGCTTGGTTGTTGTTAATGTAGAATGATGTGCCATTCTTTGGGATGGTGGATTCTGTCTTCAACGATAACTATATATCATTTTTTTGATAGGAAGATTGATGATTTTTCGTGATGGTTAGTTGTTCTCTTTAATGGCTTTTTGCTATACCACATGTTCTTTGTGATTTGTTTTAGATTGGTTTTTTGGGTTAAGACATCAGTAGGATATTGCTAACTCTAGTTCCTTCAGATTGTTGACTGGGATCTATTCAGATTGACTAGTGCGATAGTTGGCATGAACAAGTGTTTGTTGGTCTTACTGCATTCATTCTGTTTTGTTGATTGTTTAGTTCTGATAGATTAGGATGTTATTTCCTTCGAGTGATACATTCGTGAGCAATATACTTGTCAGTCAACGATACTTTGTGTTCTTTGAGCTGTCTTTTGTAAGTTGTTTAGCATGCTATCTGAAATCTTTAATAATTAAGTTTTATCATAAAGTGTTGTTGATAGTATACTTGCTATTGAATTTTGTTGGATAGTGAATCCTATGTTTTTCAACTATAGTGATCTTGGTGGTTCCTATACTATCATACTAGTTTATCGGATGATAACTTACTTGGAATACTTTTATGTTCTAATCTAAGATTTATCCATTGATAATTAAGTCTCTAAGATATCATTGTCTATGAATTTGATATTGTCCATCTCTTAATCTTTAAGTTTGGGCCAATATAAGTAGATTGGCTTTGGCACTTCGTGTGCATGGTAAAATCTTTAGTCATAGGGTAGCTACTGTCGACTGATCACATCACCCACCTCTCTATCGATGTTCCTTATTCCGTTTAAAGGGCATGACCATATAAACAACTCTAACTGCCTATTTACAGTAGTATATCTAAACCTTACCAACAGATTTGGTTTCTTTGCTCATGAGGGTTGGGGCCTTTGGCTTCTCTCTTTATGTCCCTATGGACAGGGTGTATCACACTTTTATAAGCTGGGTGACACTCAAAGTAGTAAGGGTGGCTAACTTCGTTGGTCATTTCCTTGTTGGCAATAGCTGGAAGGTGTCTGAGTTGGTAGTGCATCCGCGTTAGACAAAAAGGTTACCTTAACTCATTTAAGTTGGTGCATTTCTCACATAATGTGATCACCGTGAATTTTTTCTAGAGTTGTTTCCTTGCCGGTGGTTTATACTAAAGTATGCATCGATGAGGATGTCAATCTTCCCTAAGGGGGGAAGAGTGTCACGAATGTGACTTCAAGTATCAAAAGTTACTTGTTAGCTACTCCTTACGGACACTCTTTCCTTACTACCACAACGGTAAGAGGTCAGTATTGTTGGACCTTTTATCAATCCCTTTTATGATAGTGGAGTTAAGTGGGCATTTCAAATGTATTTAGATGTCACAAATGTGATTTTAGGTATCAAATGATACTTATTGGCTAGTCCTTATGGACACTCTTTCCTTACTACCATGACGGCAGGATGTTGGTACTGCTGGTTTCCTTCGGTAGCCCCTCTTGTCCAAGTGTTAGTTTACTCCACTTAGCATCTATACTTAGCCAGATGAACATAAGGTAGGAACTTTTATGTGTTTCTAGCTAAGCATTCTTGGCCTGGCTCTTAGTTCTCTTTTGCTCTGTCTTGCACTGGCTTGGCAAGAACCTTCACGTATTGAGACTAGTCCCTCAATATCGCCGGATGATAATTTATTGTGTCTGCCAAACACCCTCACTATCATGCCCTTTATATTAGTCTCATTTTGGTTCCTAGCGTGAGTCCCCACGCCGGTGCACCAACTTATATTTAAAGCGCGCTACAGATCACAGCTTAGGAACCTAGTTCCTCTGCACTGCCAAGTCCTCTCGCTTGACAAGTTTGTGATCATGCATGGACTCCTCTATGCTCGACCCCATGGCCCACCCTTTTAAAGTTATCACCTTCAACTAGGGCATTTGTTCCCCCGACTTGCCAATCTCGCTTGGCAAGTCCTCCGACCACTGTAACATGGTTCCTACATAAGGGTGAAAGTCCTTGGCCATCGACTTTTGTTCAAAGCCCTCTCTTTGAACACTCGGGAACTACTTCCCTAACCTTGATAGCCTTGCCTCATGGCAAGCTTCAAGACCACGCTTCTACTGCGCCACTTTGATTTCGCGCGTTTCATGAACCATTTACCCTTGGCCTTTCTAAGTATTAAGCTAACTAGAATTGTCTTTGGGAACCTTGAAGGAATTCTATCCCTTAGCTTGCTAAGACCTCCCTTTTTGCAAGTTTTATAGTTGCCATATAGTCTAACATGGACAATTCCATATTTTAGACTCTCCATGGCATCACGGTTGCTAGCAACAATATCCTCGAGCACCCTCTTGATTCTCCACTCCCAACTTGCATAACCACCGTTGGATATGCCCTTTGATTTCTATGGTTCAGTTCCATCCCCATACTACTTGCCTTTTGGCCCCATATGTTTCCTTTGGTTATTCTCCTCCAAACTAGGAGGATAGCTTTGCATATTTTACTATGCCTTAGCAAGTATTCTTAGGGATGAACCTACCCAATAGCCTAGGGAGTGGTTCCTCAATCTTAGGCATGCTCACCTTATAATCCCACACATTGGGATTAACATTGCTGCTTATGGGCCCTTACATGCCCATCACTAGCCTTGCCAAAATTCCATTTTTGGCTTTGTCCAATTTGGATAGACAGTCTTCTCCTGTCTCCACAACCTTGGACATTTGGATAGCACCTACTACCCATCATTCGCTAGGGACTTAGGCCCTTGGGCCTTATCTATTGCCCTTGCAACACGAAACACCACCTCCTAGTGTTTTAGAGTGCTTGGGTGTCCCAATGATGGCCTCCTGACAATGAGCATTCCCGTTTACGACATTGACTTACTATATCGCAACATAAGCAATTTACCCTCCGTAAGGGTATATCTAACTTCCTTATGCCATTAAGAAGTCTTGGGTAGCTACCTTCTACCCATTTAACCAATTGTCTTGCACCTCTTGCTTAGCTGCCACATAGTTGTCAAGTCCTACAACTCATTGCTTGGTGTTTCCACACTTCCATCATTATCTGGGTCACCACACTCCAACCACATGCCTTCCAGCTTAGGCCATGCCATTCCCGCTTCCGTTGGATTCCCTTGGCAAGGGGTTCTTATGAACCCACCATCATAACCTCCAGGTATCACACCTTGGCACATTTGGTGCCTCCACACCATCGGCCCCACAAGCCTACCCTTATGACACTACTTATTAGTGTCTAGGGCTTTGCCAAGACCAATATAGTTGTTCCTCATGCTAACTATCCATTAGCACCGCACCATAGTGTTTGCACGTAACTCTGGGCCAAAGTTGCTTTCTTTTGGGAACATCTTTCCCACAACTTTAGTATGGCACCTTCTGCCATCAATGAGATACCTATTGTTCTCATACTTGGATCTTATGATCCTCCCCATACCTCATGAGGCACTATACACCTCGGTCCAAATGCTCCAACCATTCCCTGACTCCGCTTGAGTCATCCAGCATTTTGGACTTTGCTAATCTAACAACCTGCGAGGTCTCAGTTTTAGAGGTGCCAACTCACTGGAATACAACTTCTTGTATTCATGTCCTACTCACAAGGACAATCTTTGCAAGTGTTACTCTGACACTTGATGATTTTCTTGGGGCTAACCTTTGCCCCTTAGGACTACTTGTCCATGTGATGAGGATAGCAAATCATCTTTAAGTACACCCCCAACTCCTTGGGTTGTTCCAGCATTTATTAGAGGTAACCCCGGCTACCATTTCAAGGACTGGTGTCCTCTTCTGTATTTGACCTCCCACGATCAATAATTCTGGTCTCAAATTTATGAGTACCAGCCTCAACCATATAAGGGTAATCTTGTGACTCCTTTATTGTTTTGGAGTCTGCATCTTTCCCGTGATCCTAACTATAGTTGTTTACCACAACTACATTAGCTCGTTTGCTGCGTCAAACGCTCATCTGGATCACATCCTCAGCTCTATGAGGAAACCCTTATACTGTTCCCAAGATCCCAAAGTCATTCCCTTACTGGCCCTATTCCATCCACCACATCGTGCACAAGTTCACGCATGAACTTGAGTGGAGAGCCATGTCCTCTCGACATGCTACTCCTCGAAGATAGGTCCATATCTAGGACCTTCCAACTCCAATACAAGTGGTGATATGCTTGGACACCAATAAGAGTCGGACTAAGGAACAGCTTCGATACCAAGTTCTAAGCGATTAATTTTTCCATTTTACTTTAGTCACTTAACCGCACCTCTGACCACTTGGAGGAGTCTCACTCACAACCTCCGTAAGTCCTATTTTGGACTTGGGCTTACTAGCCCCGAGAATGGCATCCCCCCCACTCAACCTATGCACTTGGTCCAAGTGCTCCACGTGTCCGATCTCATGACCGACACCCCAAGGTACCACCGACATATCAGCCCGTTACGCTAAGGCCAGGCCTATTCACCTTGGTCACACCGATGGTCTGACACCACCTGCATCCCAATCCCGTCACTCAAAGACTGGGCCATCCATCCACGAGTGATCATCCCAGATCCACTCCTTAGCATCCTTAGGATGCCCACAGACATGGGGATTAGCCTTCCCCAATATCTCCGTTCCAGTCCCCACCAAGTCCCATTCCGTCCTTGGCCGTGTTCGCCAACACTGCCATTGGATCAAGGCTCATGGGCCCGACCACTAAGTCCCACTGTCCTCTAGGACTTCCTCCCTGTGTGACTGTGTCCTTGGTCACCACACCAGAGGACTACTCCTCTTCCTTTCCACAGTCTAGGACTTTGGGATGACATTTCGGAACACCGTGGCCCTAAGCGGGCCTCATGGGTACTCTCCCTGCATTTCACCTTTAGGTGCTCTAGCCATGGGCTTAGAGCAAGGTTCCATTGAGCCACACCAGGTATCCAAGTAGGTAGTGCCACCCACACTTGGACTGGGAGCATCGGCCAGACGATCTCCCGGGGGAACTAGAGCCGGCTCTTGAACACTTCACCAAGCTACCCCGCTTGTCGGTCCGTGTTCACTCTAGTCTTGGACTTCCCAGTGGTCAACTCATCACCCAACATTGGGTGCAGCCTCTCTGGGCCAAACTGGCCTTTCCTGGCCAAACTGGCTCCACTGCAGTCCTCCCCCTTACTATACTTTTGGAGCTCACCAAACTCCCCAGGGTTTGGGAGACGAACGCTTTGGGCTTTCACCCTCTCAGACTCGAACTCAGACTCGGACTCGGACTCGGACTCAGACTCGGACTCGGGCTCGGACTCGGACTCGGACTCGGCCTCGGTCTCGGTCTCGGTCCCGAGCTCGGTCTCGGTCTCGGTCTCGGTCTCAGTCTCGGTCTCGGTCTCGACCTCGGACTCCATCTCGGATTCCATCTCGGGTCCATCTCGGACTCCATCTCGGACTCCATCTCGGTCCATCTCGGACTCCATCTCGGACTCCGTCTCGGTCCACCTCGGACTTCATCTCGGACTCCATCTCGAACTCCGTCTCAGTCCATCTTGGACTTCCATCTCAGACTCCGTCTCGGTCCACCTCGGACTCCATCTCGGACTCCATCTCGGTCCACCTCGGACTCCATCTCAAACTCCATCTCGAGCTCCACTTTGGGTCCATCTAGGACTCCACTTCAGGTCCATCTCGGACACTTCCATGTGTCATGTGTTGGTCCTTTTGGGTCCCTTTTTGGAGCCTCGCTTATTGCTCGCTTCATGCTTGTTCCTTGAGCACTCCGTTGGGAGTTCCACTCCCGCTCTCAACCTCTCAAGTCAGAGCCTTTTAGTCCAAACGTGTTACGCTCGTTTGGCTTTTGCTTCTGCCACTACCACGTGGCACCCTTTCGGCTCCACTTTGGGGCTTAGGGATTTGTGTCTCACAAGTGATTCCTATCAAACTTTTGTCAGATTTTCTGACTCAAGTTGTATACGCAAAGACTTTTTTAGTAGATTCGCAGTAACCTATGTAGGATTAGTTGAATTGCACCATTCAGTAAGAACTTTGTATACATGTTCAGTTATTGATAGAGGCATGCATGCAACTAGCAGCATTGGTGAAAAGGAACAGTGCTGATGATGCTAAAACCTCTAGACAGGTGAATCGAGAGGAGGAAACTCCTGCTAGAGATTCTATAGAAGAGGCTAAGGCTGAGTCAGAAGAGGAAGATCTAGATGCTATAGCACTACAGCATATGGCTAAGGAAATCGAGATTGAAAATTTACGAAGGCAAGTTCAGAAATTGAAGAAGGAGAACAAGAAGAAGAAGAAAGAAGCTGAGGTAGCTAAATCAGCTAGACTTAAGCAACTGGACTCCTCTTCAAGTTCTGAGGACGATGAAGTTCTACAACCACCCCAGATTGCACGAGTTTGAAAGTTCAAGCCTCCAAAACTACCCAATTTCAGAGGCATTATGCGGGACTATCAAGTTTCTGAAGATTGGGTCTACGATATGGAAAACTATTTCATAGTAGTAGACATAGATGATCATACAAAATTTGCGTATGTGCCATCTTTTCTCACCGATCATGCCAAAACTTGGTGGTGCCAGGTGTGTGCTGAAAAAGGGCAGACTAGAAGTTGGACTAAGATGTAGTCTCGTATCCTTAAGGAAGACTTGCCAGATGATCTTGGTCTAAGACTTCACATGGAGTTGCGGCCGCTAAAGCAATGAGGGGACCTCATACATTACATTAATGTGTTTGCTTAGAAGTGCATTATAATTGTAAATATGAGTGACGAAGATGCTCAAAGTTATTTCCTGGAAGGTTTAAGTTCACTTTCTTACAATGAGATTTTGAAGTTTAAGCCAAAGACATACCTAGAATATAAGGAGGCAGCACAGCAAGTTGCCTTTAGTCACTTGCTCATGGAAAAATACCAATAGCCATATGCTGGTACTTTAGAAAAGAATAAGAATTCTGGGAATAAACAAGGTGATCAGAAATAGAGGGTGGAAGGTAGGTTCTGCCCTAGAGGCTCACAAGCAACAATTAACAAAGGTGGTGGTGGTTGAAGACCACCAGTAGCTTCTTCTAGTCCTAAGCCCTCTCTTCCTTCTCCTGGTGGGTACAAGCAGTAGCAACCTATGAAACCTGCTTCTAGTAGAATAGGTAGTGTGGGTCACTATTTCCATTGTGGAGAGTCAGGACATAGGTCCTCAGAATGTCTTAACAAGCATAAGACAAGGTCTCGTATAAATATCATGAGGGAAGACAGTGGTGGTGAAGCCAAAGGGGTTGACAAGTTGGTCAATGCAGACTATGAGGAAGAGGAGGTGAGTTACTTTCGTTGCTTTCCTCAAGTTTTTCTCATAGTCAATACAAACACTGATCCACTGATGTATCTAGTTTGTGGACACCGAATCCGAATGATGATTGACACGGGAGCTATGCACAACGTAATATCCAAAGACTTAGTTAAGTTGTTAGGATTGAATGCTGAGTAGATGTTGCTCATGCACTTCCGGTTTGCAAAAGGTGGGCAAGTAGCCAGAAAAATTGTGAGTGATGTTCCAATAAAAATATCCAAATGGAAAGAAAGAGTGGACTTGGTAATGTTGAAGGTACTAGATTTTCAGATGGTGTTTGGTATGGATTTCTTCAACAAATATATTAAAGGGATTTATGGTGCTGGACAAAGTTGTATCATGTTGAAGTTAGAAGGACGTCCCGAGGTGTCCTTCCAGTTGCAAAAGTGCTCCTCAAAGGATTGGGATGCAAAGTTCCTGACTACAAGAGCTGCTCAAAAAGCAGCTAAGAAGAGATGTCAAACTTTTTAGGTTCAAGTGATGGAAGCTGAGGGTGTAGGTGATTTAGTTCGAATTAGTGATAGTGTTGATCCTGTATCAAAGAAGATATTAAGGTTGTTGGTGCGGAATCAGGATATCTTTGCCACCAGGGCTAAGATCATCGAATTGAGGGTTCTAAACCACCTACAAAATTTGAACATCAAGGAGATGGCTGAACTCAAGAAGCAACTCACGGAACTTCTTGACAAAGGTTATATCTGACTAAACAAGTCACCTTATGGAGCACTAGTCTTTTTTGTTATGAAAAAAAATGGAACCATGAGGATATGTATTGACTATTGGGCACTCAACAAGATCATGATCAAAAACAATTATCCTTTGCCTCGTATTGATGACTTGTTTGACCAACTCTTAAAGGCTAAGTATTTTATGCGGCTTGATTTATGGTCTAGATATCATTAGATATGGATGGCAGATTAGGATGTGGAGAAGACAGCCTTTAAGACTCAGTATGGATCTTATGAGTTCCTTGTTTGGGCTATACAATACTTTGGCAATGTTCAGCACTATGATGGATAGAATATTTGGGGATTATTTAGACACATTTGTTGTCCTATATATCGACGATGTTCTAGTCTTCAGTGAAATGTTGGAGGATCATTTGAAACACTTGGAGTTGGTGTTTTAGAAGTTGCACGAACACAAACTGTATGCTAAGGAAAGTAAATGTGCTTTTGGACAATTGCGCATAAACTTTCTCTGACATATAGTTGGTGGTGGTGTAATTGAGGTAGATCCCAAAGAAGGTGGAAGCAGTGAAGTCTTGGGAAGTCCCAACCACTATATCAAATGTTCGTTCCTTCCTCGGTTTGGCAGGATACTATCACAAGTTTTTCGAGAGTTTTCTAAGAGTTGCTCTTCCGTTGACTAAGTTAACAAAGAGTAGTATACCGTTCCATTGAACACCAAGTTGTCAACGTGCTTTTGTATAGTTGAAGGAGATCTTGACTACAGTTCCTATTCTCAAGATCCCAGATCTTGATAAACCCTTCGAAGTGTATTGTTATACATCTGGCTATGATATTGGTGCTGTATTGTAGCAAGATTGTGACAAAGTGGTTGGTGTTATGCTAAGGTGACATGGTTGTCCTATTGTGTTCTATTCGAAGAAATTAGATGAAACCCAGCAAAGATGGCCAACGCACGAGAAAGAGATGTTTGCTATAGTGTTGGCACTGGAACACTACAGACACTATTTGGGTGGACATACCAAGGTTTATACAAATAGTAACACACTGAGTTACTTTGCTATGCAGCCAAACCTTATGCCAAAGAAAGCTCATTAGCAAAAGAAGCTTACTAGATATGATATTGAAATCATTTATAAACCTGGTAAAGACAATATTGTTCCGGATGCATTAAGTTGTCAGGCTCAGTTCTAGGCAATATCGGTAATCAATTCGCACTGGTTGGAGGATGTTCGGGTTTCATATGGAAGTGATCCATTGGTGAAGGCAATCTTGCACCATGTGGAGTTATTGAAGTAGCGAAGCAGCAAAAGTTACTAGTCGAACTAATGCGAAGCTTCACTTCTCTAGGCTTATATTTTATAAGCAAGAAAGTTTGTATCTTCTCTCTAAGATCTACAACAGTTGTTTCTGTGGGAACATCATGATGTTCCGGCAGTGGGATATAATGGAAAATGCAAGACTCTTGCTTCATTGAAAAAGGGATTTTTCTGGTCTGGTATAGAAAGTGATATAGCAAACTATGTCCATTCCTACCCTATATGCTAGCAATGTAAGTGCAAAATTGAGAAGCAAGCTGGAAAGTTGCAAGTATGGCCATTTCAGAGTGTCATACTTGATTTCATCACTTGCTTACCAAAATCTAAGAGTTATGATACTTTGATAGTGGTTGTGGATCAATTGTTGAAGATTGCACACTTCATTCCAATTGTGAGAACAGTGAATGCAAAACAAGTAGCAAAAGTCTTTTTCCATGAAGTAGTGTGATTTCAAGATCTTCCCGAAGAGATGATCTCAAATAGATCTCAAAGAGATTTACAGGGAAGTTTTGGGGCACACTATTCCAGTTTTTTGGTACCAAATTGAAGTTTAATATAGCTTATCATCCTCAAACTGATGGGTAGACAGAATGTGTGAATGCTCAAGTTGAGGATTATCTATGGTACTATGTCGCGACGGACCAACACGACTGGGTTGAGCATTTGGACACAGTAGAAATTTGTTCTAACAACATATTTCACAGCGCCGTTGGCTATTCTCCATGGGAGATGTTGCAAAGGAATGCTCATGAGGTGCCTCAACAGATTGTTGTACCGAAATCAATATCCCAAGTGTTGTGTAAGCCACAAATTTTTCCATTTCAATTTGCCAGTTTACCTTGTCTATCTAACCAACACTGCCTTAACCTTAGCTAAGTTCCATTGCCAAGATTCCCGCCTATTGTACTAGCTCCTACTTGGTCGTACTTGGTTTCAGCTACTCACTGCACGAGCAACAGAGCGTTAGCCATCCATCCACGGATTCCCAAATCTCTCCCAATCCCCTTCCCCGGGTTAAACTGGACTTAAGGTTTGGCTACACTCCCCGCAGGCACAAGCAGCCAAGCACACCAAGCCTCCAGGTTTTTAACATCCCTTGGTATATCAAAACTTAATCATGGGACCCTCTAAATCCCAAGCCTTAAGTGCAACACTTGCTTCAGGACGCCGTGGGGAAACATTGTGGCCTAACGGCCCAATATAGGTACCTTCACCCCCCACTTCCATCCCGAAGGGAAGGCCCAAGCCCTTAAGAAGGGTGAGGACCAATGAGCCGCAAGGTACTCAAGTGGGGCACTATTTCACATGAGCCAGGAGCACTACAGTCAATTTCCCTTCTAGGAGTGGGAGCTACTCTTGAGCACTTCCTTGGGTAGCCACTCCAGCACCACCCGAACCCATGCTCACTCCCACCCAAGGGCCCTCAGCCCCAATCTCAACCTAGAGAGTTCCTTGAAAACTAACTCCTAGACCTCACTATCCCTACTATACTTTTGGAACCCCTTGCATCCCCCCCCCCCCGAGAGACACACGCTTTGGGCTTTCACCAAATGACCTATATTAGTATTTAGACTCGGTCTTGGACTTGATCTCAAACCCACTTCAGACTTGACTTTGGACTCGGTCTCAGAATCGATCTTAGACTCGATCTCAGACCCGACATGGGATTTGGACATGGGACAAACACCATTGTGTTCATATTGATCTCTACATTCCATAGATATGCCAAATGAGCGAATCTAGACACTTTCCATAAATAGCATTTAGGACCGAAATGAGACTAACACAAGGGGCATGATAGCGAGGGTTTTTGGCAAACACGGTAAGTTATCATCCAGTGATAATGAGGGACTAATCTCAATACGTGAGGGTTCTTGCCAAGCTTGTGCAAGACAGAGCAAAAGAGAATTAACAAGCCGGGCCAAGTATGCTTGGCTAAAAAGACACTTAGGAATTCCTTCCTTATGCTCATCTAGCCAAGTACAGATGCAAAGTCCAATTTACTAACACTTGGACAAGAGGGGCTAATAAAGGGAACTAGTAGTACCGACCTCCTGCCGTCGTGGCAGTAAGGAAAGAGTGCCGGTAAGGACTGGCTGAGAAGTATCTTTTAATACCCAAAGTCACATTCACGACAATCCTTTAACCACTTGTTCAAAGAACAGCTTTGCCACACCTTTCACATCCACTTCCGTTGTGGTGGGTATAAAATGTGCTATCTTAAAAAATTGGTCCACCACCACAAATTTTGCATCGAACCCCTCACTTCGGAGGCGTCCCGTGATGAAGTCCATCGTAAGACATTTCTACGAATGATCTAGAATTGGGATGCTTTGTAACTGTAAGCTACAAATTTTTCCTTTCCAATTTGCCAGCTTACCTCGTCTATCCGACCAACACTGCCTTGGCTTGTGCTAAGTTCCCTTGCCAAGGTTCTCGCCTATTGTACCAGCTCCTACTTGGTCCTACTTGGTTTCAACTACTCACTGCACGAGCAACGGAGTGTTAGCCATCCATCTACGGATTCCCAAATCTCTCTCAATCCCCCTCCCCGGGTTAGACTGGACTTAAGGTTCGGCTACACTCCCCGCAGGCACAAGCAGCCAAGCACACCAAGCCTCCAAGTTCCTAGCACCCCTTGGTACAACAAGACTTGATCATGGGACCCTCTAAATCCCAAGCCTTGGGTGCAGCACTTGCTTCGGGACGTCGGGGCGAAACACCGTGGCCTAACGGCCCGGTATGGGTACCTCTACCCCCCCACTTCCATCCCATAGAGTTCTGCCTTGCAGAAATTCCTCCACTAGATCTCGCGCGTTTGCTAGGTTCTCCTCTAGTTCCCATGTTGCTTCGCAGTGTGGAAATCCTTTCCACTTCACATGGAACTCTCTCACCTCGCGTCCTTGTCGCTTGCTCTTGCACGCATTAAGGATGGCCTCGACTTCGTATTCCTCTTCCCCTTGGATAACCTTAGGTAAAGGTCTTACTTGGTCCTTGCGAAGCGGATCCTCAAAATACGGCTTGAGTAAGTTCACGTGGAACACGGGATGCATCTTCCTCATCTCTCGAGGAAGTCAGAGTCGGTAAGCCATTTTACCAATTCGAGCCTCAATCTCGTAAGTCCCTGTGAACCTGCTTAAGGAACTCAAGATCAATTCATTTACAGGAATACATGCATTTTTACCTTTGGGTCAACTTCCGGCTGATCCCACTTGGTAGCCTGAGGTTCTTGGTGTTCAGCCACACCTTCTCCCCAACTTAGAACTCTACATCCTGGCGCTTCTGGTTCGCGTACTTAGTTTGCCTTTGTTGAGCTCATTCCAAGGAATCCCTCACTAGATTCCAAATGTTGAGTCTTTTCGCCGTGAATGCCTCCACTGCGGGTAACTCTCCATGATACTCGGCCACGCCGAGTTCCACAGGACCTTCAATAGCTTGCCCATTGATGACTTCCCATGGACTCACCCCGGTACTCGAATGTGGTGAGTTGTTATAACACATTTCTGCAAGTCCCAAATGACTTACCCAATCGGTCTGGTCTCCCGAGACATAGCATCGCAAATAATCCTCCAGCTACCTATTCACCTTTTCTGTTTGTCCGTCTGTCAAGAAGTGTTAGTGTCACCAAACTTGACTTAATACCTCATACCTGTCTGTGGGTGATAGGCTGTGCTGAATTTCAACTTAGTGCGATACTGTTCCAGGAGGGTCCTCTAGAACCTACTAGTGAAGATCTTATCTCGATCTGAGATGATCTCTTTCGGCCTTCCCCACACTCGAACCACTTGTTCGAAGAATAGCTTCGCCACACCTTCTGCATCCACTTCCATTGTGGTGGGTATGAAATGTGCCATTTTCAAAAATCGGTCTACCACCACGAATATCGCATCAAACCCCTCGCTTGGGGGAAGTCCCGTAATGAAGTCCATCGTAAGACATTTCCATGGACGATCTGGAATTGGGATGCTTTGCAACAAGCCCCCACTAGCCTTAGTCACGGCTTTGACCTGCTGACATGTTAGACATGTCTTTACATAGTCTTGGACGTCCTTAACCATATCTGGCCAATGGTACTTCCTCTTGAGTAAGCCCATTGTCTTGGGCACTCCGCCGTGTCCCGCAAAAGGTCCATCATGACACTCTTCTAAGGCTACTTTCCTTAGTTCCCCTTCTGGAACATACACCCTCGTTTGCTTGTAATAGATGAGTCCGTTGCATTCCGCATAGCCTGTTTTCTCTTCCGTTGGTAGCTCACCTCTTTGGTGAGCTTCATGCGCCTCCAAATTCCTCAACAACACTTCTTGTGCTAGACCATCATTCTCATATGCTATCCACACATTGTCCCAGAAGGTTGCTGTTGCGCTGGATATCACCAACCTCAAGCTCGCTTTTCGACTTAGCGCATCCGCCACGATGTTGCTCTTCCCAGGCTTGTACAGAATCTCGCAATCAAACTCGGCCAAGGCATTGGCCCACCGACCTTGTTTCCCTCTCAGGTCGGGCTGTGATAAGAAGTGTTTCGTTGCCACATTGTTCGTGTAAACCTTGAAGTGTCTCCCAAGGTAGTGTCGCCACTCCTTGAGCGCCTTGACCACCGCAAACAATTCCTTCTCGTGGGCAGGCCACTTCCGTTGAGCCTTGTCCAACTTCTTCGAGAAGAACGTTACTGGATGGTTGTCTTGCTTCAAAACTGCGCCTAACGCAAAGTCCGAAGCTACCTTAAAGTTCTACCTCAAAGTTCTACCTCAAAGTCATTACCAAAGTCTGGTAATGCCAACACAGGAGCCTTCCTCAACTTCCCTTTGAGGTGGACAAATGCTACCTCACATTCTGCTGTCCATACCATCTTCCCTTTTCCTGTTTGGTCTGTTAAGGACAGGGCTACTCTCGAAAAGTGTCTGATAAACTTTCGGTAATAGTTGCATAGCCCCAAGAATGCCCTTAACTTGTGTACATTCAATGGTCGCTCCCAATCCTGGATCGTTTGGACCTTCTCAGGGTCCACTTTGAGCCCGTCTTTGCCCACCACATGCCCGAGAAACTATACCTCTTGTTGAGCAAAGTCACAGTTGCTCTCTTTAGTATACAGCTGGTGTTCCCTTAGTTTCTCAAACACCTTCGTTAAGTGTTTGGCATGCTCCTCTAGTGTTTCGCTATAGATCAGGATGTCGTCAATATAGATGACCACAAAGTGATCCACATAGGGCACAAAGATGTGGTTCATCAATGCCAAAAATGTTGCCGGTGCATTGCACAGCCCAAAGGGCATCACCAGAAACTCAAAGCTCCCAAACCTCGTTCGACAGGTTGTCTTCTCGACATCTTCCTCAGCTACCCTGATCTGGTAGTATCTTGACCTTAGGTCAATCCTCGAGAAGTATTTTGCCTTTCCCAACCTATTAAACAGGTCCTCAATCCTTGGCAAAGGGTACTTGTTCTTCTTTGTATACTTGTTGAGCAACTGGTAATCTATGCACATGCGCATAGATCCATCTTTCTTTTTCACAAATAACACCGGCGCCCCATACGGCGACTTGCTCAACCTAACATACCCTTTGTCCACCAACTCCTCTAGTTGGCACTTGAGCTCCTTGAGTTCTTTTTCATTCAAATGATAGGGGGGACGAACCACCGCCTCAGCACCCTCGACCAGCTCAATCTTATGTTCTATCGGTCGTGCGGGGGGCAACCTCGCCGGTAGCTCCTTTGGCATGGTATCCTGGAATTGGTCCAACACCCGCTGAATCACTAAAGGTACTTCTTCTGTTCCTGTCTTTTTGTCACTCTTCACCGAGAGTAAGCACAAAAAGGCTGCCTTAGTTCCTTGAGTGAGTTGTCCTCTCGTGGACACCAGGTTTAAGCAGGATTCTTTGGCCTTGCTTTGCCCTACCTTTAGATCCTGGGCCTCCACCCTAGATCTTCTTCCTTGGGCATTCGCCAGTACCACAAGGTTCCTACCTTGTCCATGTAGGGCTACCACGAACTGATTGAACCAATCCATTTCGAAGATCACGTCAAATCCCGCCATGTCCAACACGGTGAAATCCATGTCTACTTTCCATGTCCCTACTTCGACTCTCACTTGTCGAAGTACCTCATCGGTGCTTTGGCTACCTTGAACAAACTCTATAGTCCTTGGTTCGCCTAGCCGCTGCACCGTTAATCTGGCTTGCCGGACTATGTCTGCAGCCACAAAATTATCCGAAGCACCCGTGTCAATAAGGATCTTAACAAAGCTACCTCCGAGCTTCCCTCGGAGGGCTAGTAGATGTCGCGAACGACTCTCTACCAAAGTTGCTCGTGTAATGAGTAACTTTGAGTTAGGGACTGGATCACATACCTCAGTTTGGACTTCACCTAACTTGATGGCCATATTGGCTCTGGCCTTCTTCGGGTAGGGACATTCCCTCGAAAAGTGTCCCACTTCACTGCAGTTGTAGCATACGTTGTTTCCCACGCTGCTATACGACTTGACCTTCTTATCCGTGGGTTTGTCTCTTTTCGCTTGACTCCCCCACGTGCTCGCTCGCTGGCCACCGGATTTGCCTTTCTGGAACCCCGAGGACTCATTCTTAGAGAAACTCTTCTTGAATTTCCCCCTGCTATACGTTCCCCTTGGTTTGGCCCCTTTGCTAAACGTGGATCTCGACCTCGTTGTGTTCCCCTTTCGCAGGTTATCGTTGAAATGCACCTTGATGGCCGCATCCAACGCTTCCTTGTAGTTGGTCGGGTTCCAGTGCATCACCTCACCGCGAGCCCAGGTTTGCAAATCTGATATGAAGGCATGGAATGCATCCATATCCCCCATGTCCGTGACAAGTATCCTCTTTGCCATGAACCCATTCACATATTCCTGGATGGTTCCAGTCTGCTTCAGCCTACTCAGCTCATCTCTCAGATGCAAAGTGGCATTTGGAGGAACGTATGTTGCACGGATCCTCACCTTCATCATGTCCCAAGTGGCCACTGGTCCTTCGTTGTCCTTCGTCGTTCTCCACCAAGACTTGGCATTATCTGCCAAGTATGGTTTTGCACATGGGACCTTCTCCGAGCTCAAAAATCGCAACACTCGGAAGTAGTCCTCTATATCGTAAAACCAATCCTCCACCACCTTATAGTCATTCACTCCCTTGAAGACCGGTGGGGGCTTTGGTTTGTACTTGGGAACTGCCTGAGGGACTAATTCTACTTCGGTCTGTTCGACCTTGTTTGGTTCTGCCTCAGTCCCTGCCGAAGGGTCCGCACCTTCTGCGCTGCCAGCATCCGTAGTCTTTCTCTTTTTCTTCTGCTTCTCGTCACGCTTTAGCTTGCGTACGAGAGTCTCCAGCAAGGCATTGGTCTGTGCCAACTGTCCTTCTAGCACGTCCAATCGAGCCTTGGACGACCGAACCTCGCCACCGGACTCAGACTCGATCTTGAACTTGATCTCGGACCCAACCTTGGACTCTGTCTCAAACTTGGTCTCAGACCTGATATTGGATCTCAGACTTGGTCTCGAACTCGGTCTTGGACTCGATCTTGAACTCGGTCTCAAAGTCGGTCTCAGACTCGGTCTCAAACTCAGTCTTAGAGTCAGTCTCGAACCCAATCTCAAACTCGGTCTCATCTGATGAACTCTTTATCATTTTGGTCATGCCTTTGGGGATCCTTTAGCCTTCGACACCTCGGGGAGTCAGTTCCTTACACTATCCTGGATGACAGTTAATTATCACTAATGGTTGCTAGATGCAAAAGCCAACTTCAACATCGAAGCAAGTGAGCCAAAATACCTTTCCTAGCAACTTCTAACAAATGGAACAATGAGCATAAAACTCAAAGAACCAAAAGCTTGAAAAAGCCTATAGCTAAGTCCTGCTTAATAATGATCAAAATTTTACAAGAACTAACAACTAACTTCAATGCCAAAGAAGAAATCATGGCACAACCCACAATATCCTTCTCAACATATCCATAAGCTAAACTTCATAATACAAAGTTAATGAAGAGCATATCTACATCAATCCAAAAGCTAAACATAACAAAGTTATGCTTAACAATTGATCACCAAATGATCCTCCATGAATCCATCTATAGCAAGACGTAACTCACTTCATAACAAATATAAAAAGAATCATCAGTGATCAATATACCCCAAGTCAAATCCAACAAAGATTCAAACATTTCAATATTGATCACTAAATCTTTTCTTGTAAAGCTGTCAAAGTCCACAACTGAATCACTTTTCAAGGAAAAGCTCAAAGCTCAACCCCTACTAAACAATCCCATCTAGAACACAACTAACTTAATTTGCCACTCAGTTCATTTGAACGTCAATATAGTTGCTAATTAGCAAATGAATGCCAATAATATAAAGCTACAACCTAAGCATCAACACTATTTAAATCGAGACTAATGAAACTCAATATCAATCTTATGGAGAAACATCTCATCCCACTTAAATCTCAATACCAACAATGTCAATGACAAGACATCACTTCAATGCCATCAACACTAGAACAAAGCTAGAAGAAAGCAAGAGTGAATCACCACTCAAAGCTCTCTAACAACCAAGTTAACCAAAGTCAAATATATTATACTTAGTATCCGAAATCAATTCTTTGACAATACTTAGCTTCAGATAACACATCACTAAAGAGTGAATCACCATGTCCAAGACTCAATGAAATTCAACACCACAGACTAAACGTAACCAAATGATATCGACAAAGGTAAAGTTAACATGCCAACATGGAAAACCTATGTAAGTTTAACAACACGATCCTTCGCAATACCATTCGATAAAGCAAGCCCAACACTACTAAATTATCATCAAACAAAGCAAGTGTCATAGTCCTCGACAAAGTCTACAAGCAATTATTAATTGCAAAGCAACCAACAATCACTTTTTAACTTGTCTTCACAAGACCCAAACACTAAACTTATATCATCCAGTTATATATTTGTCCAACATGAATGTAATACCTTAGATACAAGATAAAGGTTCATGGACAAGCACAAACTAAATGACTACTCAAATTCAATTCAACCATAATAAGCTCACTAACACGTCTAGCCATCTTTGAGCATGCCTTGAAGAGGCTAGCTATACATAATTAATACTCAGTCGAAATTAAAGTGAAGACCACAAGATGGACTCATATTGGTACACAACCTCTACTTAAACAAAGCTTTAGTACATGTACCAACATTTTAAACTCAACAACTAAGTTGGATATCACCATCCTCAGCCAAGGCGTAGGGCACCAAGACTAAGTTAAAATTAGTGAGAGCTCACTACTCTCATAGAATTTTAATGAAATGTAAAGTGCAACCTACCACCAAACACAATGTTATAGAGAAAAGGCATAAAGTTCACCTTTCTAGAAAAGTGCAATGGCCACTTTTTTACACCAACTCTAGACTCTATCCAACTCAATTTCCTTAGCTCCAAAAGTTAGCATCCTTTTTATGTGCATCATACAAATTACCTAAGCTAACCAAAGTAACTCTAACCCCTTCATTAGTTTGTACTAACTTATGAAAATGGAATGGCTTTCGACCAAAGTGATCAATAGAATAGCCATTAGAAAAGCCTAAAAAAATTCGTGGAAAATTTTCCATTCTATAGAAAAAATGACTTTCAGTCCAGAAATACAAATTTTCAAGACTCAACCAACTTCCTTTTACCTACAACTTCATATAGGTTCACCTCAACACAAATTCTCATGACCCAATAGTATGTCTAAGCATCGAACATCTTTGCCCATATATTCAACATCCAACACCGATATCTGCCAAAATGCAAAATAAATATTTAAGGCTTGATCACAAAGACTATATTTTCAGATATCCACATTGTATTAACACTCTTTTTCAACCACCTTCAAGATCCAATGTGAAGCCAAAACACTAACAAGAAAAAATCAAGCTCCAAGGAAAAACTTCTCATAACTCAAAACAACAATGCCACTTTCACTAACACAAGTGCTAATAATGTCAATGCCTCAACTACACACCTTCTCCATTCAACAATCTACTCCAAATGCTAACGGATAAACCAACAAGCCATAGCAAATGAATGCTATAACTTTTTCTAACACTTTATAAACAAACCCCTTAAGAACCAAGATACCAACTTAAGCTTAGCATAATGGATCACCATCGAGAATCTAGTTAAGGCTATTTTAATGTTACTACATATAAGTAGACTAGCTTCACCATCAACCACCTTAGGGTTGATCATTGTTTACCCAAACAACTTTATAAATGCATTGTTTATTATCACATGAATATAATATAAAAATCACAATATCTTGATCATCAATCAAGCAACACCACGAGCAATGCCAATGTCATTACTTCAAAGGTTTATGTGAATATCAAGTCCTAACTCAATTCGATACAACATAAATGTCACACCCCACCATTAGAGATTTACAATATTTAACACCACTAACTTTTGTTCATAACATGGATAAGCTCATGCCACTCTTTTTGACCAAACTCAAAACTAATCGAACACCAAATTACTTAAAGAGCAATAGCAAGGTTCTCCAAAAAAGAATTGAGCATTATAACTCAAGTCTTCAATAGCAAGCCTAGACAAAATAGTATAGTGCTTCACCGCTATCCATCCCATGACTCACCACTTGTAAGACCATCATAATCAACAAGCATCAAGATAGGGACTCTTGATTGCATGATGTGAACACGAGCAATGAGTCACACCTTGTTGTGAATCATCTCTCCAAGAAAAGCAGATGATTTACATGTTTGATCTTTCATCCTTGATGACTCTTTTTTCAGTCTTAACATTGATTTAACCTCAAGTTTGTTTTCACACTACCTTCAGTTCAATCCAAAGAAAGTTTATGAGAGAGCACAACAATTACTACTTGAACTAATTGATTAATCCTAACAATCTTGGTTCACTTGTAATCATGCCTAGGAAGGATCCACTAGTGTTATGTTAAACAACTATGGACCACTCTATTTGCCACTTATAGCAAACCCAGGGAAGGTTTACTTCCACCCATGATACATGGAACAATTCATGGAACCACCAATAGGCTAACATTAATCTTGCCAACTCAAAGTGTAACTTCAAATTGCTAATATGCCTCACTTATGAGCCCAAGCACAAACTTGTGTAAAATGATACACCTCAAATCTATCTTGCCAACTCAAAGTGTAACCTTGAGTTGCTAATGTGCCTCACTCATGAGCCCAAGCACAAACTCGTGCAAACGGAACATCTTATTCCATCTTATGAGCTTAAGAGCAAGCTCACATAATATGGTACAAAAGGTAACTAAATTCCATACCCAATGAATGAATGCGAAGTCTTAGCACCCAAATGTATACCCATTCGGATCATCGTTTTCATCTCTGCATATGCAATGAGACTAGTTGCCCAATCTTATTGGATAGTACTTATTGAAACTCATGCTCTAATACCAAATGTAGCACACATAGTTTTTACCCTTTATCTTATAGTAATTTACCATAGGATAACCATGAAACGGAACCTAAACCCTCTTTGTGCCATGTGCTACATGCCACGTGTCCAAGAACAATGGTGTGGAACCCAAGTTTCAAGGTCTTGGGCCACTAAATGAAGGAACAGTGCCAAACTCCCAAGCATAGAGCCAAGGAGTAATGGCATTGGAGCATGGAATGACTCTTGAGCATACAGCCTAAGGAGCGAAGGGACAGGTGCATAGAGTAACTTGGATCAGTCTTAGAGCAATCAACATCTCAATGCTAGGACTAGCATGCAAAATGGAGCCAAATGAAGTTTGGCACTATTTCAGCATACCAGTGGCCTAACGCAAGGATATAGGTACTCTATGAGCTTACCTTAACAACACTTTCCACTTGTGTCTAGGTCTTTGCCAAGACCAACACAATCGTTTCTCATGCTAACTACCAGTTAGCACTACACCATAAAGTTTGCACACAACTTTGAGCCAAAGTTGCTTTCTTCTAAAAACATCTTTTTTATGACTTTAGTATAGTGCCTTCTACCATTAATGACATACACATAGTTCTTATACTCGGATTTTATAATCCTCCCCATCCTTCATAGGGTATAATGCACTTCAGTCCAAATGCTTTTACCAGTCCCTTAGGACCATTCCTTGACTCCGTTCAAGTCATCCAGCTTTTTGGACTTGTTAATTTAACGACCCATAAAGTCCTAGCCTCTTGGCTATTTTTGAAGTGCCAGTTCACTAGAATACATTTTTTTGTATTCATGTTCTACTCACAAGGACTATCTCTACAATTGTTACTTTGACACTTGATTATTTTCCATTCCCTGTGGGCTACCTTTGCCCCTTACAACTATCTGTCCATGTGATGAAAATACTAACTCATCCTCTAAGTACACCCCTAACTCCTTGGGTTTGTTCCAGTATTTATAAAAGGTATCCCCGGCTACCATTTCAAGGCCTCATGTCCTCATCTGTATTTAACCTCCCACGGTCATTAATTTTGGTCTTAAATTCATGAACATCAGCCTCAACTATATAAGGATAATTTTGTGACTTTTTTATTGTTTTGAAGTCTTTATCTTTCCCATGATTCCAACTATAATTATTTACCACAACTATATTAGCCAATTTTCTAAGTTAAATGCTCATCTGGATCACATCCTCAACTCTCTAAGGAAAACCTTATACCATTCCCAAGATCCCAAAGTCATTCTCATATTAACCCTTTTCTATCTACCACCTTGTTTACAAGTTCACACATGAATTGTAGTGGAGAGCCATGTCCTCCCAACTTACTACTCCTTAACGATAGGCCCACTTCTAGGACCTTCCAATACCAACATAAATGATGATATATTTGACCACCAATAAGAGTCAGATTAAGGAACAGTTTTAATACCAAATTGTAAGTAACTAAATTTTCCATTCTACTTTAGTCACTTAACCACACCTCTGACCACTTGCAAGAGTTTCACTCATAACCTCCATAAATCCTATTCTGGACTTGAGGCTTGCTAGCCCCGAGAATGGCATCCATGCCACTCAACTTTTGCACTGCTTCACGTGTTTGATCCCATGACCGATACCCAAAGGTACCACTGACATATCAGCCTGTTACGCTAAGGCCATGCCCATTCACCTTTGTCACACTGGTGGTCCAACACCATCTGCATCACAGTTCTGTCTCTCAAAGACTGGGCCACCATGAGATCATCCTAGATCCACTCCTTAGCATCCTTAGGATGCCTACAGATATGGGGAATAGCATTCTTTAATATCCCTTTTACAGTCCCCACTAAGTCCCTTTTCTATCCATGGCTGTATTCGCCAACATTGCCACTGAGTCAAGGCCTATAAGCTTGACCACTAAACTTGACTATCCTCTGGGACTTCTTCACCACATAACCATATCCTTAGAGGATTGCTCCTCTTCCTTTTCACAGTCTGGGACTTTGGGACAATATTTCATAACATTGTGACCCTATGCAAGCCTCCTAGATACTCTTCCACCTTCTGCTTTTGGGTGCTATAGTCATGGGGCTAGAGTGAGATTCTGTTGAGCCATGCCAGGTATCCAAGTAGGTAGTGCCACCTGTGCTTGGGGAGCTAAAGCCGACTCTTGAACACTTCACCAAGCTACCCCACTTGTCAGTCACTTTGGACTCCTTAGTGGATATATCATCACCCAACACGTGGGCATAGCCTTCCTAGTCACACTAGCCTTTTTAGTCACACTAGCCTTTCCTGGCCACATTAGCTCCACTAAGTCTAACCCCCACACTCTCCTTACTATACTTTTGGAACCCCTGCAGCATCCCCCCCCCCTAGGGGGACGATCGCTTTGGGCTTTCACCCAACAATATGTATTAGTATTCGGACTTGACTTGAACTTGGTTTCAGTCTTGATTTCAAAATCGATCATGGTATTGATCTCAGTTCCATCTTAGACTCCATCTCAAGTCCATCTCGAACTCCATCTTAGGTCCATCTCAGACTCTTCCACGTATCATATATTAGTCCTCTTATGTCAATTTTTTAAAGACTCACCTATTGC
Organism: Selaginella moellendorffii; assembly: GCF_000143415.4. NCBI lineage: Eukaryota > Viridiplantae > Streptophyta > Lycopodiopsida > Selaginellales > Selaginellaceae > Selaginella > Selaginella moellendorffii. The sequence goes on along the minus strand of NW_003314322.1, from coordinate 290,008 downwards.
TCACTTTGTGCTCTTTCCTTAAGCCCTTCGTTGGGAGTTCCACTCCTGCTCTTGACTTTTCAAGTTGGAGTTTTTTTAGTCCAATGTGTTACTCTTGTTTGGCTTTCGCTTCAACCACTACCACATGGCACCCTTTCGGCTCCAATTTTGGGGCTTTGGGATTTATGTCTCACAATATGCTTAGCAAGAAATATATAAGGTTCCTACCTTATATTTATCCAATTTAAGTGCATGGTCATTGACCAGTTTCTCAATTAGCTCAAGTGGGAACTGATAATGGGTCCAACAATACCGACTTCTTGCCGCCGTGGCAGTAAGGAAAGAATATCTAAAAGGACAAGCTAACAGGTAGCTTTTTACACTTGAAGTCACATTCGCGACATGTTTGTAGTGTTGACAAATCATAAGCATTTTGTGTATTTGTTCACACAAAAGAAGTTGAACACTAGGCAAGCTTACTAAATGGTCAAACTCAAGGAGCACTAGGCAAGCTCACTAAATACTACAATGGCCATGTGTATTTACCATGGGTGGATGCATTGATTAATGAGGTTATTTTTCACTATCATGATCATCTGGAGGCCAGTAATTTTGGGGGGAAGAAGATGTATGAGTTGATTAAGCACAATTTTTAATGAAGGAATATACTATTGTAAGTAATATTATCTTTATGAGTGGGTAAAGTGCCATAAGAGAAGCTAGGGGGACTTTTGCAATCTTTGCCTATTCCAAATGCATGCTTTGCCAATGAAACCAGAAGTTACAGGAGATGGTATGCTTGTGTACAAATACTGTAGAGACATGATGAGATAAATGTGATAAGAGAGATATGGAAAAATGATGCCACCTTATTCATACTGCTAATAGGTTTTAGTTCTCCCTTTCAATGGACTCTTGTCAGGTTATCATGTTTGCAATGACTTTTGTTCGTACAAAATGTATAATAGACAATCATATAGATCCAATCACACAGAAGGCTTTACATTATATATGAAGGTAACTCAATTAACATTTTTATTGCAAAGCTACAAACCTCCTCAGAAAAAAAGGGAGTAGCAATAGGCGAAAGTCAATAAAAAGAAATATCTTTACACATGTTCAAATTTATTTGTGCAAAAGAATTAGATTGAAAGTCCAGTCATTAACAGTCATATAAAAGTGAATCACGACTACCTTTTCCAACTGCAGCTGGCTACGATGCGCTTCCAATCTGTTTCCTGCCTTTCTTTCAAACGTGATCTTCATTGCCAGAGGATTTCTTTAAAACAAAACGAAAATGGACATCTAGTTTTTGGCTATCTGAGATTTGATCCTTGCAGTCAAACTTGGAATTCGAATTATGTGCTCCCGCACTGCACTTTCAACGGTGGCTATCACGCTCCTCCTCAAACTTTTCTTTGCAGTGGAGTATGCTTTTATGGATTCTTTCCTACAGACAGTAATAGCGACAGGATATTACACATTACACACTCAAACAGTTACCTGAAACCTGGCGACTTCACTTCTGATCACATTTTGTGCTGTTTGTGCTGGAATAGAACAATCTTCAATACATGCCTGAATGTCGGTCACTGTCTTGAATGTATCGACGCAATTGGCTGCGCACTTATAGAAACCTTTCTGTAGAAAAGGATAAGACAAGACGCCAATGTTCGCTGTAAATTAAACCTGTATGTTGAAGAAGATATGCATCTCTAATTCACCCATCGCATTGGTGAAAGCCTCGTTTAGTTCGCACTCCAGTCTTTCGGTCTCCATAGGCACAACCTAAAATCGCTATGCCTTAACAATCCTCTTATAAGCTGCAAGTGATGCTTCGAGAAACCATTTGTCATCGGGAAGAACACTAGACAAAAAGAAATGAGCAAATTTCCTAGAGAGACATCAATTTAGAAACCTCATTGGATCTTGACCATTCAATGCGAATGCATTACTTGCTAGGGCGATGTTGTCAGCAACCACCTTATACATGACATCTGAAGTGCAGCTTCTTTCAGTGGCGATCTCAATCACGAATTGCATGTCTAACACGAACTACAGAGGAGAAACAAATTATGTAAGTGGAAGAAGTGACCAAAATTACCTTTCTAAGTCCTATTGAACTAAATGTTTTTGGACCTTCTTCAACTTGGCTCCAGAAAGATTTGTTGTGCTGGATCGCAGTTACCACGTTGGTCAAAATATCTGTAATCAATAGAAGACAGACATGTTCTTGTCCCCGAAAAATATCTTCCCCTGCTTTAGCTAAGGCGACAACTTTAAAGAGGAGTTGCTGATTAAAGCATGTTAGAAAATGATAAGAAGAGCTAGCATACCTCGAAAGGTGACGATGGAAATGGGTTTTGTTGCCATTCTGGGTCTGCGGCTTCAGAATAAAGATCGGGAGTCAGGAGTTCTCGATCTTTATCGTACAGAATATCCTTTATAAGAATGTTGCATATAGTAGACTTCAACTTCTCACACGTGTGCTGCAGGTATAACTTCCACTCTTTCTGCTGCTCATCATCAATGGGACTGTTGAAACTCTCCTGACATTGAAGTAGTGAGCGAGAAACCTTGGGGAGTATATCCTCAGATAAAGCCGTTGCATTGCCGAAGACAACAAGTTTTTGTGACATTGTTTTTGCTAGTTTTATGTTTCCTTTCTGCAAGATCTGGCCGTCAGGCAGCAAAGCGTCTATCAGGAGATCCACATAGCGCTCATAGATCTTACACAAAGCTTCAAGGGCCGAGTGGGTCAGCTGAAATCTTGTCAAAGGTTTGACACCATGCAGAAAGTCCTGTAACCAGACTTCCAATCACCACAATCTTTGTTGGCTAAATTTCCATACCTCGATCAAAATGTTGAACGTGTGTGCACTGCTTGACAAGCGTACATAAATACCCTCTGCAGTGTGATAAGATGCTCTCCCACCCATTCTCTGATCATGGAGGGGCTGGATAAGGTTCCAGTCATCTGCTGCAGCCAATGCAATGACGTTGTCCCCAATTCGTACAACATTGGCTGAAACTGCTTCCTCTACAGATGGCTTGAGAAGACTCGAAAGGTAAGGACAGATTGCAAGTCCCTGAGTTTCAAGGAGAAAACAGTGTCCCAGAGCCATATGCACGCATTCGGCAGCTGCTCTGAGTCCCCCTGCCGCTGCTAGAGATGAGAGCACATACTTCTTTAGTAAAGTAACAAATTCTTGGGTTATATCTCGTGCCCATAAAACAAGCTCTGATCCGCAACTGAAGTTTCCATTAAACACAGCAGTGGAATCCTTTAAAGCCAAAGAAATAGCAGAAAATGCAAGCTGAGAAAGAGCTGCGGTGTAGGCACCGCCATATGAACTCTTGCTTCTGCATAAACCTTTGATATTGTACAGTAGCCTATTTCGGTGAGACACAAGCAGCAAGTCATGAGCTCTTGAGCCTTCACCAAGTTTCTGAAGGACTGAGCATGTATCACGTAGCTCAACGCCACAAACAGAAGCCTTCATAGTCGAGTCAGTTAGTTCTTCTGCTAGTCGTTCTTTTATTGATTTCAAGTTTAATGCAATTACGGCAGCTTCCGATTTCTGGGGTGCATTTTCATCAAAAAACACTCTCCCTTTCTGTAGCTCATCTAAAGCTTTATGTGTTTTCTTCTCAGCAAGTAAAATTTGGAGATTGTCCAGCAACTCTGGAAACTGTTGTCCCCACTTTGACGATTTAGTACCTTCTTCTTCCTGGAGAAACTGCGGATTGCTCACATCTTGTGCGCATAACTCAGCTGATATTTGAGGTTGTTGCAACAAACAATGAATTATCGCGGCTTGATTAGAAAGTAGATTTCGCACCCTAAAAAGTGATGTCTCCAGCCATGATATGTCCCGAGTCGCTCTGTACGACTCAAATGTTAAAGAAGTTAAGGTAAATCAAGGCATTTAGTAACCTTATGAAGTAAGTATAATCTCTATGTACATTACTTCTCGAAAATTCTGTACATGTAATTTTTAGATCAATGAGTTCTTGCCGCAGCTTTTTCACTCCCTTCACATAAAACACGAACTTGGCATTGGAATATTTTTAATTAAACTACTGAAAACCTTTTCACTCATAAGTGGACACTTCGATCGGATGTACTGGTCAATATCAAAAGAGTCTCTTTCCAAAAGTCGTAAGTCATTTGCTAGAGCTTCATCCGCTCCCATGGATCGACAAAGAACCATGGCTATGCTATGTTGGCAAACAGAAAAACAGGAAGACACGTCGTCCCTCAAGACATGTCATGCTGACTAGGATTTCCCATCGGATACAAAGCATCTTCTACGATGGGATGCAGACGGCCATAACCCGTGTATGATTTTAGGGAAGAGACTGTACACATAAAGATGCAGGCAACTCGAGTTGTTCTGCAGGAACCCCTACGCTTGGCAAAAATCCTTGATCCCTCAGAGCAGGTGCCTAGAATATTTTAGATTCTTTTCAGCTCAGTTCCATTTCTGTTACAGGTTGGACATGGAAATTATCTCTCAATGTCAAAGATTATTGGGACACTCGGGCCAAAGTCGCGTGCAGTGGAGACAATTGAGGGCATGCTGAAAGCCGGAATGACAGGTAGTTTGAAAGAACCATCATTGCCTCCGGTGAATTGTTTGCAGTCGCGCGAATTGATTTTTCATATGGAACACCGGAATATCATCAAGAAACAATGGAATTCTTGAAGCAGGCTGTTCGCAATACCCGAACCCTTTGTGGTGTACGTTTCTGTTTCCAGGTAGCCGATTAGTTTTAATGCCCTCGAGAGTTGAACAGGTTATGATGGATACACTTGGGCCAGAGCTCCAGATTATAAACAAGAGTGAAACTCCAATTGCTATTGATGTAGATGCCTTTGTCACCTTGACACCAGATCAAAGTAAAGAAGCATCTTCGAAGTACCTGCCAATAAACTTTCCAAACCTTGCTAACGTAAGCTTATTTTAGCTTTATTTTTCCCTTACATAAATAACTTGTGCAGGTAGTGAAACCAAAAGACACAATCTTTGTTGGGCAATACCTTTTTACAGGAAGTGAAAGCACCTCAATATGGCTTGAGGTCAGACTCATTTCTCCTCGAAACTATTTCTACATCAAATTTTCAGGTGAATGAAGTGAAGGGCAATGAAATCGTGTGTCGAGCTAAAAACGCTGCTACCTTAGCCGGGCCACTTTTCACCGCACTGGCTTCTTCAGTGCGCATTGATTTACCAACACTAAGTGAAAATGACAAGAAGGTGTGTGCGTCTTCATTTTGCCAGTGAGGTTGAGATTTGCTGTTCAGGTCATTGCTTCGTGGGGTAAAGCAAATAGGATTGACTTCCTGTCTTTATCGTATTGCCGACATGCAGAAGACGTGAAACAGGTATATGAGTATTACCCATGAAACCTTTCAACCCTCGTTTGCAGGCTCGGGCACTTCTTACATCACTAGAGCTTACCAACACACAAATTTTTGCGAAGATTGAAAATGCCGAGGTTTGCTCAGGTCAGATTCTCTGAAGTTAAGACTAAATTTGAAACTTAATAATGTTGTAGGGTCTTAAGCACTTTGATGATATACTCAAGGAAGCGGATGGGATTATCCTTTCTCGGGGGAACCTTGGAATTGATCTTCCGTCCGAAAAGGTACAGTAATTCTCAAATTTTTATTGACACATACTGTTTTACAGGTGTTTCTCTTCCAAAAAGCTGCTTTATACAAATGTAATATGCTTGGAAAGCCAGCAGTAATCACGCGTGTTGTTGACACAATGACTGAAAACCCCAGGCCGACGCGTGCAGAGGCTACAGATGTTGCTAATGCTGTCCTTGATGGTAAAAGACGTCGGGTCGTTGATGTCTCAGCTATCCTGTTTCCATTCTAGGGAGCGACGCTATTTTGCTAGGAGCGGAGACATACAGGGGAAATTTCCCTATCCAGTCCATTGGAACAGTTCGCCGAATCTGCAGGGAGGCAAGTCCTACTTCTAAATAATAATCACGAGACTAGGATCATTTTCATGTAGGCGGAAATTGTGTACAATCAAAGGTTTTATTTCAAGAAAGTCCTTGAATATGTTGGTGAACCAATGGGACATCTTGAATCTATTGCTTCCGCAGCAGTAAGTAACTTTAAGTACTTTAAGAAGCGATATAACGTTAAGAAGTACCAGGTGCGATCGGCTACTAAGGTCGGTGCGTCAATGATAATTGTATTTACATCTGCAGGCCAAGCTGCAAGGCATACCTTTAACTGATTCCCCTTTGAAATTTCTAATGCGGCTAATGCAGGTTGATAGCTAAATATCGACCTTTGATGCCTGTTATGGTGGTTGTCATTCCACAAATCAGTACCAATTTTATGCGATTTAGTTTCAGTGGGACGTTTACGGTACAGTTGTTCTGAAAACGAGCATATCTGACTTCAATCAAATTTACAGACAACTCCTCCTACTGCAACACAAGAAGCAGTTCTAAACAGTAAGATCATGCTGGTATGTGTGTATCATCGAATTGTGTGTGTGTCCCTCGTTCACTCTTTTACATTTTCTGTAGGCAAGACAATGCCTGATTGTCCGGGGATTATTTCCGATACTTGCGGATCCTCAGGTAAGAACTTTTTCCTGATATTGTGTTTAGGCCAGCTCGTTTTGCAGGTAAGCACAAGCAATGCTGCAAATGAGCTCGTCTTGAAAATGGCTATTGAGCATGGAAAAATGGCTGGTTGCATCAAGGCTAACGATCGTGTGGTTGTATGCCAAAAGATTGGTGACTCATCTGTGGTCAGGATCGTAGATATGGCGGCATAGAAACCTTCCTGTGCTAACTATACAATCTCAAAGATCTTTTTAATAAGCTCAATTTAGGGCAACTAGCCGAATGGTGTCAAGGGACCAAGGGACACAACCCTCGTCCAAGATGGCATCACCTTTCCTCACTTTTGAGCAAACATTGTGGCCAGTGCGTCAATGGCCAGCACAACAAATGCCAGCAGCAGCAATGCAAGAAATAACAGTATGGTATGCTGCTCGTCTTCTTCAGGCCTACCGCAGCCGATCACTACGCCACGGAGATGGGGAAGCCTACCACCTTATATGGATTGGAGGCTTTGGGGAAACCTTCCAGATGATCTAGTGGAGAGGGTCCTTGCTTGGCTCCCCATACCTTCTTTCTTCCGCTTACGGTCCGTTTCCAGGCGATGGCGGTCAATCATGTATTCAAAAGGCTTCATGGAAATGTGTGCCGACGTGCCACCGAAGGGTTTGTTCTTCCTAAAAGTTGCCAGGTGCCGATGTAGAATGCTAGCTGCATACTACCCCTCTGGGAACAAGTGGTTGAATATCCCGATTGGTTTTTTGCCCTCTCAAGTCAGCGTTCCTGCAGCTTCTTCCAAAGGACTTATGTGTTTTATAGCTACTCAGTATACTGATGGATATAGCGTTCTACTCGTTTGCAATCCATTAACCAGGTGCTGGAAGGCACTACCACCTATGACAACGCGTAGGTACCCTTTTGTGGTAGCCCTGGTCACTGACAGGAAGCTAAGTGCTTACAAAGTTATTGTTGCGGGAGACTATAATTCCTTCGATAATAGGCGGACCACGGAGGTTTATGACTCTGTTACCTCGACATGGAAACAATCTGGCCCTCTTCCACGAGAAGAGGAGATTACAAAAAACATAGTCGCCTGCAATGGTTATTTATTTTGCTTAAGCCGAGGACCTGGGAATGGCTTGCTAGCGTACAGCTTGCAGCAGGAAATCTGGATTAAAGTTCGAACAGGAAGAATGCCAGGATACTCTAAGTTTCGGCATCTGGTCGAGTGCAATGGAAGAATCATTATTGTCGGAAAGGCGTTAAGAAGGCAGGTCCTCGGACTTTATATATGGCACCTGGACCCGCCCACAATGAAGTGGAAGGAGCTGGCAAAAATGCCCCAGCCACTTTCCGAACAATTTTTTCGGACGCAGTCGGAGTGCTTCTTTTGCAGCGCCCTTGGAGACCAGATATTCATCAGCAGATTTTTCTGTGACATAGGACTATTATACAATATCAGTCATGACACATGGCAATGGATCCCGGATTGCCCCAAGATAGCGAATCCATTCATTCTCACCCTGGAACCAGGTTTCGATGCAGTTTACTAAATCAATGAAATTTATGACTCTGTTCGGTTCCAAACTTTACGCAATAAACGGTATCTTTGGGCAAATGCATCTTTGCCTGACAAGTAAGCAGCCTCCTTCCCGTCAATACAACCATTCTCGACCAACAAAAAGAGAGGTGATTCAAGTTCCTCGAGTTCCTCGTCACTTGTATGTCCCTTGCGAAACAGGGACGCGCTCCTGGTCTGTGTGGAAGAGGCCATCATTTTCATATCGACAATGTCACCCATGCATGCAGAAGATGGTGGGAAGTATACAACCGGAGGAGCTGATGCCATGATTATTGTCCCGGGGCTGATGTCCGATTCGCCAACTCTTTGCCTCTCCATAGAGATCTTTGGTCATGCATGAAAAAAACGAAAAGTGAACCTCCAAAGCTTAGCAATTTCCCCTACCTCGGCATTGAGAGCTGCCAGAAGGGAAGGTGGAATCGGATCAGGTGCATACTCGTCTGGAGCGAACTTAGAAAGAACCCTTCTGATCAAAAGCAAGCTTAATGCAGGGCAGACCTATGGTACATTGTTAATCGAAGCACTTAATAGAAATTTAAGGGTTACCTCCTTTCTTATTGATTTTTCCATTAGCATGTCCTTTGGTAGCATCAACAGGTCGCTCATGGCCCGCAACATTGTAAAGTGAGATGTTCCTTTCTCTATGTTTGCTGCAGCAGCTGCCTCTTCACCAACGTGAGCAGTCAGCGCCAAAAGCCATGTAGACCATGTATTTATCTGCAACGCAATCACATGAATTGCCACGAAACCCCTAACATGACCGCACCACATTCTTCAGCTGAGCACCTCCTCCGAAGCTGATACCATCAGGTGGTATAGGAAGAACACTGAGGTCTGTAATGGGATCAGAGATGGGATCTGTGGGAACGTTTTCTTCCATATCCCGCAATATGGCATTGAACATTGCAACATCCAACCGTGCAACGCACTGCTCAACAATCTGCATTGAGTTTTGAAACAATTGTCAAATCAGTGAAGAGGGAAGGGGGTCTTACCATTCTTTCTACAACCTGTAAACACCCGCAGTCGTGGCCACCTGCTCGAACAGGACAAATCCTTTGCAATGCGTCTAGAAATGCTGCCTTCCATATTTCAATGGATAGCATCCCTTGATGCGAATCTTCAAAAGGCGTAACTACAAAATCCCGCACGCTCTTTTTTAGTCGTGAAACAACAGAACGCGGAGTAGAAAGCACGCTCGACTGGTCTACCGCTGATGACTGCATGTGGGGAGTCAATGACTGCATGCAGCTACATTAGCTAGATCGACGGATTATGTACCACATATTGACCAACCTGCCACCAGATGCATTCGACGATCCTTCCAAAAATCCATGCCTCAATCCTTTCCAGCATAGAAGCTAGAGTCGATTTCTCATGCCAGTCATGGAAAGCACTGTCTGAGGCAGTCTCAGGTAATGACGGTGGTGCAGTGTCAAACGCATGCGAAATCATCTCCCTCAGAACAGCCACGTTAGACCACCAGAACGTCAACCTGGGAAGAAACAGACAGACGTTTAATATAGAATATGCACGAGCTATCTCTTTGAAAACCTTGAGACGTCATTCTCGCAAGCCCGCACAACAACCACAAGACCTGAAGCACAGGTCCTGGCAGTGCTGGCCCTTGTACGTTGGCTAGACTTGTTGCAGGCATGGACGTATATCCTTGCAAGACGGCGTGCTGGGGCATGAATCTTGTGCGACGAGCTGCCATGCTGGGCGACAGCAGAATACAAAGCCAGCTCCAGGGCAGCAGCTTCCTGCAGCTCCCATTTAAGATTTCCCACTTCATCCATCAGCTGCTTTGCCTCTTGTTGAACCGCAATAGCCTTAGCTTCAGCAGCATCCGCTCTCTGCCTTGCTTCTTCCACTGCCTTTTTATCCAACCTCTCACTTCTCTCGCCCGCACCTTCTGCGTACTTAATCCTTGCGGCTTGTATTACGTTGCTAGCACCACTGGCCTTTGTTTTTAGAAGCTTACTTTTCTGTTCAACATCGTTGTTCCTTCTAGGTGATGCAGAGTTAAAACTGGGTTTCCTTTGAGACGCATAGGCTGATGCAGCAACAGCTGCAGCAACAAATGAAGAGGAAGAAGATGAAGAAAACGAAGAGGATGCTCCGGCTGAGTTAAGAATGCGTTGAACCCTGTCATTCCTGGTGCTCGATGGCATGGCTTCTGGATCTGGGGGAATGGTAGGGGGATTGAGAGGAACAGATCTGGAACTCAACTGGGAACTTCCTTCTTCCGCGTCTTCAACCTCATCTTCGTCTTCGTCCGTGAAAGCAGTGATGTCGTCCTCCTCGTCACTAACCAAGGATGCAATGAGGGATGAATATTCCTCTTTGTCCTCTGTCAGTGGTACAGGAGGAACGCTGCTGCTGCTTGTGATGCCTTGTGGAGCAATTGTAAAGGAGAGACGGGGGGTGCCCAGTGAACTAAACTCTTTCCTTGCCACGGCCACTGGGATGCTTGAAATTGCGTTTCTATTCTGGTCGTTGAGATTTCCGTAGTCTGCAAGGTCCAGCACCGCCCTGCCCAGCGGCTGTCCTCGCGGGATCCCTTGTTCAGCAGCTTCACATAAGCTAAAGACAATGCATTTCTTTTGGAATCTAGGGCTTTCATGCTTCTTCTCCGGAAACTTGTACAATGTAGCAGGGATTGTAAGCGAGTCGTTCAGGATGATCTTGTCCTTGTCTCCACTAACGCACTTGGTGTGCCCTGTTCGTTTCTCACCTCTCTGCCACTGGATCAATACCATCGGGGGAAGTGTTACAGATGGCCATGGCTTCACATCGTGGAGCGCGATGTTGTACACTAATCCCACTGGGATACCCTTCTTCTTCCCTATGCCTAATACCATTCTAGGTCCGCCCTAGAACTATGTTGAACAAGCAGTTGTACGGTGTAGCGGTGTAGCGGCCCAAACAGCCCTAGATTCCAAAAGAAATGCATTTTCTTTAGCTTTGGGCCGCTACACCTTGCAGGAGCGAAGCAAGGTGACGTGGAAAGTGATGTGGCAGTGATCTTCTAGGAGAAATTTAACTCTAGGTTCCAAGCCCCCCTTTGGTGACATGGCAACCAAAATGAGGGGAAAGGGGAACTTGGTGTCCACTACTTTGCCACAGTGTGAGTGTGAAGTTTTGGAAAGGTTTCATGCATCCCCCACCTGGAATTTCTCCACCCTAGTGATCTATAAGGTGGGCTTTGATGTGTCCCCGTAGGGAAGTTTTTCAGGAGGGGAAATTTTTAACCCCTTTTTCCAGTATCCCATTAGTGATATGGCAATGGAATTGGGGGAAGGGGGGAACCTAATGTCCCCCTTGAAAATTTCTCCCCATGCTTGGAACCTGGTAGGACAAGTTAATAAAATAGTACCACGTATGAAAATAGTAATCATCCTTCTATATTTAAAAGAGCAAGGGCAACATATTCAATCAAGATTTTTTTCAAGCTTAATGGTGGAGATGAAAACACGTGGCAAAAAAAACAGTTGAGGGTGAAACATTTTTTTTTTTAGGGTAAACCAGTTTTTTTCAATGCATTTTTTGAGGAGAGCTTATCACCGCAGCTGTACACCATGAGGTTTGCTCAATGCATTTTTCGAGGAGAGCTTATCACCGTGGCTGCACACCATGAGGTTCACTGCATGATTGCATTGGTCCTTACGTTATATACCTTGTGCTCATGAATCTTTCCTTTATTGTCCAGATTGTACTTAAATATGCCGTTAAAGAGACCTCTGACTTCCCACGGCACTTGTGGAATTGTGAACGAACCATCTGATCACAATAGTGTGCTGTCCAAAGGCTGCCAGGTGCTCAAGATTTCCACCCAGATCAACTTGAAAAGCATTCTACCATTCAGCCAGAGCACCTGTATAATACACTTGTAACTCTGTGAAAGCAGTTTACTGGATCTCTGAAAGAGATGTCCCAGTTCTTTCTTTTCCCTCTGAGTTGAGAATGCTCTTTTTTTGCAGTGTATCTATGTGTCTCAAAGTGTATTGGCAGGATTGGAGTAAAGGTTAAGCTCATCAACTCGGAATTTCCTTTGTTTAAAGGTAAGGTTTTCCATGCAATGCTTTTTCTTTTATTCTTCTTTTTTTTGCTAGAAGGTCTGTCCACCGATCTTGGTTTTTCAGGAGTGGATCTTTGATACCCTAGCAAATGGAGAGAAGCACGACTAAATTTCAGACATTTATCTTGCAACAAGACAACCAGTTCTGTGCGGATTGCAGCTTGCAGGGTCCCCAATGGGTGTAAGTCATTTTCACTTCCATCTTGCTGCATCTTCTGTTGTTTCTCCAGCTGGAGTTATAATCTGTGACAAATGCTATGCTGTTCATTGAAGCATGGGAGCTTCTGTATCAAAGGTAAATGTAAATAATCTCTCTTCCCAATTTTATGTCCTTTTTCAACAGTTTATGTCCATAAATTCCAACGACTGGACAGACGAAGGGTTGAGCTTATGCTGTTTATTGGTGGCAATGCAGCTGCAAATGCTGCATACGAGGCCTTTGTTCCTAAATCTTGGCAAAAGACCCATGCTGGAATCATCCAATCAAGAGCAATTAGAATTTGTAAGGTTCAGGAGATGCGAAACTGTTTTCTATATTTATTTTTCAACAATCAATGTTGAAAATTTTCTATGGACTATTTTATAGCCACCTTGATAACCACAATTCACAACTCTGAACAAGATTGTGTTTGAAGAAAACAGAAAAGAGTGCAACGAAAGCCAACATTCCTTTTTGTCTTCATACACATCCATGTTGAGCTTTGTATAATAAACACAAGGTCCAACTTAATAAAATGAAATAATCATACATTCCATCACACTATACCATATACTCTCACATACTATACTATATCAACTATCACACTGATGTACATTCAATGTCCATCAATGTTCTGGGATTAGACGCCATGATCAATACCTCTGTTCATTGTATCTCTCTCATTCATCATGACCCCATATCCAAGAATCAGTAGCATGGGTTCAACACCAATTTTTTTTTTTTTTTCCGGTCACAAGTACATTGACAGTAAGAGAATGGGTAGTTATACCAGTGATCCAACAGAGATCATAATTTTTACATGCTCCAGTGGTTTTATTTTGAACATTTAATTTCCCAAAAATATGTGGTTGAGGATGCCTGAAATTAACAGTGATTTATGCCTGAAAGTAACAGCAATTTTCTAAGAAAATTTGAGGATTCTAATCAATAAGTATAAGCTACATGGTAAACTCTAAGTGAACTTGCAGGAAAAAGAAATGTAGTATCAAATGAAATGCTCCAAGTTTCCTCTAAGCCGACAGGCTAAATGTATAATTTTCAAGCTGGTTGATAAATTCTATAATCTTTTTGTGTGTGTTATTTGAATACTTACTTATTGTGACTCTTTTGCCATGAAGGGCACATAAATTGATGGCTTCAAAGAGTTGGACAAGGTAGTCCTCAGCAGCATGTTGCTCTTTTGATGGAACACTTTGCATGCATGACAGTTGGAACCTGATGATTTTGATCCTTTTATGTCAAACTGGTCTTTTCTTTTCAAATACTAATAACAATTTTTTCATAGACTAATATTACTTTTATTCTATAAAGTCTAATCTACAACAATTCTTTCTTCATACATATATCAAGCATATCTTCAGCATCATCAAATGGATTGTATTCGAATATTTCTTTAGCAAAGTCCGGACTAATTTGCAGCACAATGCCTTCAAGACGGATTAGCTTCCAGTTTTCCACCCCTCACTTTGGATGGTACTCATTCATACTGTTAAGAAGCCATTGAGCCATTTCCTTTTTAGTTCCTTACACACGTCAAACGGAACGCCATATCCATAATGCAATGCCGAGAAGACATACGGATGGATTCCTCTTGTGTTTCTATCAAATACCTTTTGTACTTCTGCTTTGTTTGGTAGGTGATTCTTATTATACTTCTTGCCATTTAGAATCTGTGCTGTGAATACAGTCAATCCTGCATGTGATAGATTTTTTTTATAAAAAAAGGTAGAGAACAAAGAGTATAGCATCCACACTAACCCGGTGCAACATTCTTTCTCTTGTTGATTCTCTTGAACTGTTTGACTTTGCTTATATATGTTGTAATCTTTCTTGAGACCCCATCACTGCTAGCAAAGCCATACATGTATTCTGATGGTGGACACCCAAGCACATCAAGTTTTCGTGCTTGACTGTCAGTTGGAAAGAATCTATAACGTTCACAAGGTTTCATTAACCATCTTTTTGAATCTAAATCTAAATTACCTTCCGTTTATCATGAAGTCACGACGGCATACACGCTTAATTCCTCTTTTCTCTATTTCATGTGCAAATTCATTGCAACACAGCCAGTGGACTATTTTTGATGTGTTCAAGCTCGGGTCTGGGTATTCCTCATGTAGCTTGAGCTTTCTCATGTGTAGATCCATTTATGATACTAGATTTTGACACAACACATTATAAGAAAGACCAGATACTAAACAACAGCATGGCTGTCCATTCGTCCAGTGTCAAAAAGGTATGTTTTCATGAAGATCTCATACATGAAATTACATGATAGATATGGAATCATGGTAAATATTTGCAGTATGCTTTTTCAGTATAATGAACCACAAAATTATCTTAGGGAAGCTTCCTACATGTCCCATCAATGTCTTGAACCAGTTACCAATAGAATGGATAAATTTTCAAAAAGAGTCTATCGGTCAGCCCCATATTAATTGTAAGAAACGAAAGTAAAAACCCTAACTGATAAGAACACAAACTCTAGGGTTTCAAGACAAAAGAACAACCATCCCTTGATGGTGTCTTCCTAAAATCTATTTTCTCTTCACTACTGCCATACAGCTCTGTGCTCAAACTACTCTATTGGTATTTTACACTTAATCCACTTTCAAAAGCAAAATGAACACAAGAAAAAGACAAGCAACAACAGAACTGGTTTTGAGCATTTCTGAAAATGTGAATAACACAAATGCACCACACATTAACGTACCAATGAATCACTATATACAGAAGAAAATGGGGCTCCTAAACACAAATCATGAAGGAAACTGTGAAGAAAACTACATAGGGCCAATGGACAAACAATGTGTCCATTGCAGAGCTTTCCATTTTAATGCAGAAACAAAATCACAATGCTGTCATCACGGTTGTGTCCAAATAAAAAATAGAAACCATTTCTGCCAGAGGTTAACCATCGAAGAATTTTTGGGTGGCAGACCATACTACTTTAAGATACACGGTCAAGTGTATCACCGTATGGGCAGCTTCAGACCACAAGACGATCAAGAAGCAATGTATTCACAACTCTATATTCTAGATACGGCACAAGCAACAGAAACAAGAATGAGAAATATGCATAACAAGATCAAGAAGCAATGTATTCACAACTCTATATTCTAGATACGGCACAAGCAACAGAAACAAGAATGAGAAATATGCATAACAAAAAATGCGACTGGGAACTAATGTACAGATTAGATGTTCTCTTACGAGAAATCAATCCCTATGCAAAAGCATTCAAGATGTTGCACGAACTTGAGAATGAGATGTCTCTTTCATCACAAGAGATTGTCATGTACATCAAGGGAGAGAGCACAACAGATCCTCGAAGATACAATGCACTGTGTTCAAATGAAATTTCTGCCATTTTTACAAATCCAAGTGGGAACCCACCATTTGACCGTAGTATAGCAGTCTATTCAAAGGAAGAATCAATGCAGGAAATATCAATCATTTCATCATGTTGTGACCCTATGATCTACCCAATTCTTTTTCCCAGTGGAGAGGACGGATGGTCAAATGATATAAAATACACAGATAACGGCAATACACTTAAACGTTGTAATGTCACAATGATGGAATTTTATCAACACAAATTTGCTATATGGGGCATATGTCACAATGGCATAAGAGGCATATATTTCAACCCTGTGTTGACAGCAGGAAAACTCACACAACAATACATGGTCGATACATACACCAAGATTGAAGGTGGCCGACTAACATGGATAAGAAACCACCAACGTGAGCTACGTGCTGAAGCATATGGTGGCCTCTCAGATTTCGTGAAAAACAGAGCCGAACAGCAAGGGGTACGTGCTAGAAAACTAATAATACTTCCATCCTCATTCACTGGAGGCCCACGACAGATGAATCAGAACTACCAGGATGCCATGAGCCTTGTAAGGAAGTATGGAAAACCTGATTTGTTCATAACATTCACCTGCAATCCTAAATGGAAAGAGATCACTGAAAACCTTCTACCTGGACAAACAACTGCAGACAGACCTGACTTGGTTGCACGTGTGTTCCACATCAAGAAACAAGACTCATAGATGACATTTACAAACAAGAAATATTTGGCCAGGTCAATGCTTATGTCTATGTGATTGAATTCCAAAAAAGAGGACTGCCACACTGTCATATTTTGGTGATCCTTGGTAAAGATAATAAAATCAGAACTATTGATGACATAGACAATATAGTTACTGCCGAAATACCAGATGCCAGACTAGACCCAGAATTATATGAATTGGTTAAAAAGCACATGATACATGGCCCTTGTGGGCCTGAATTTCCAAACAGCCCATGCACGAAGGATGGTGAATGTAAGTCACACTATCCAAGAGATTACTGTGAAGAAACACAGAATGTCAGTGGTCAGTTTCCAGAGTATAGAAGGCACCAAGGACATACAGTCCTAATAAAGAACAAACCCTCTGACAACAGGTTTGTTGTGCCATACAACAAGTACCTCTTACATAAATACAGAGCACACATAAATGTCGAGGTAGGAATCTCCTGGTACAAAAGTGTCCTTGCAAATTCATCAATCTTGTTTAGCTCAAACCATTCTGTGCCTTTGGTTTTTTGGCCTCTTTGTAATGCAATCTCTTCCTCACCATCATTGAAATAAATATTTTGAAGTTTTTCCAGAGGGATGTCCAGTCTCTCAATAGAATGTGATCTCCCATGTAAGTCATATCCATAGATCCTCCATATTCCTTCTGATGGGGAGACCAAGCAGCCATTTTTGAAAGACTGGACATCCACCTGGAAAACCTTCAATAGAATGTGATCTCCCATGTAAGTATATCAAAGATCCTCCATATCCTTCTGATGTGGAGACATAGCAGCAGTTTCTGAAAGCCTCTATTTCGTCCCAGTCTAGTACTTTTTCAGGGGTCTAGTTCTCATCCCTTCGAAGGTGTACCTGAGTGGTATACATGGAATTCAAGAAACAGAATGTGGACACCACGCCAACGTGCATTCAAGGTGGTCGGTAGAATGTACACTGTATCACCGCATGACTTTGAACGTTTCTCCCTACATATGATCCTGCTCTACAAAAAAGGTGCTACAAGTTTTAGTGATTTAAAGGTATTAAACTGTGTTGCATATGACACATACCGTTTTACTGCACAAGAAATGGGACTTCTACAGGATGATTGTGAGTGGGAGAAATGTTTAGAAGAGTCATTGACATTTCAGATGCCTGCAAAAGTAAGGTATCTATTCAGTGTCATGTGTTTATTTTGTGAGCTCATTGATCCCAAAAAGCTATGGGATAAATTCAAGGAAGGCATGTATGAAGACTTGGTCCAAAATCACAACTATGAAGCAGCAATGCAACATGGATTGCATGAAATGTCAATATTACTCCAGGAACATGGCAAGAAACTGTCTGACTATGAGTTACCAGATCCAGAGTTTATAGGAGATAACGAAACAACAACTGAAACAAGCTGTGTGCCATGCACACCTGACGAAGCCGAATTACTAAAAACCAAATTGAACATGGAACAGCTTCACATATTTAACAACGTCTTGAATGCAATACAAAACAAAAAAGAAACAAGCAGATTATTCTTTGTTGATGGTGTAGGAGGCACAGGGAAATCATACCTTTTTAACATGCTGATAAAATATATCACTGCTTATGGCATGAAAGTCTTAGCAGTCACGTGGACAGGAATAGCAAGTACTCTTCTTGTAGGAGGCCGAACAGCTCATTCAACATTTAAGCTTCCAGTACCAATCACAAAAACATGCACCTCGGACCTGCAAGAGAATTCAGCACCTGCCAAGGTCATAAGAAGAGCTGACCTGCTCATATGGGATGAAATAAGCATGGTACCCATTCACGCTTTTAAAGCTGTCGAGAGGGTCTTGCGTGACATAAAAAACTGTGATACAGAATTCGGTGGCATCACATCAGTAACAGGAGGAGATTTCAGACAGACATTACCTGTTCTAAAAAGAGCCCGTTGCACACAAATTATCCAAAACAACGTGAAATCCTCACCAATATGTTGGAAACTTGTAAAGTTCTCATTACATACAAACATGAGGGTGAACTCTGAAGAAAAGGAATGGTCTAGATGGCTTGTGAAGCTTGGAAATGGTAACCTACCTAGCCTCCAAGGATTCAACCAAGAAGCTATAAAATTACCTATCGACATCCAGAGAACAAATGATAGATAATGTGTTTGGAAAGCATATTCAACCAAATGACCCAAACCTATTGCAGAAAGCTATTCTCACGACTTTAAATGATCTCTCTCTACAAATGAACAACCAAGTTCTTTTGAGAATGACCAGCAGAACAATAACATACAGAAGCATTGACATTGTAGAAACAAATTCGGAAGAAGAGATGTTGGACTATCCTGTAGAATTTTTAAACTCAGTAACACCATCTGAAATGCCTCCACACAAGCTACAGATAAAAATCGGATGTATTGTAATGTTGTTACGCAACATTGACACTAAAAAAGGCCTTTGTAATGGCACTAAACTAATTATAACCAAGGCACTACCAAATGTTATAGAAGCTGAAATTCTACATAATGGTATGCAAGGAAAAAAAAGTCCTCCTACCAAGAATCTCTTTAAAACCAACTGAAGGAGACATGCCATTTATCCTTAAATGACGACAATTCCCAATAAGGCTTGCATTCTCCATGACAATTTGCAAATCTCAGGGACAAACATTATAGAATGTGGGTATCTACTTGCCAAGACCTGTTTTTGGCCATGGTCAACTTTATGTTGCACTTTCAAGGGGAACATCAAAGAAACAAATTACAATGTCTATTGAACAATGTGAAGGACAAGGTATGCTCCAGGACCATAATGTCTATACGAAAAACATTGTGTATAACAAAATTCTCTAGGATTCATGTCACCAATGTAACAAATGTCCTATCTATCCCAGCGGAGCTGGATTCCCTGCTAGTCATTACTTAAAAAAACAAAACAAATTTAGTTTGTAAGGTTCAAGTGTATGGCTACAATGCCATATATTAATATTACTATAGTGGGATTTTGGCAACCGTCAAATTGGTTTCAATCCGAACTACTCACTCCTATATATAAGTTAGGGTTTTTGGGCTAATTGATATACACATTTCTATATTCCCTTTCGGCCCAGGAAGGCTGTACCCAGTGTTGGGTGATGAGCTGCCCACCGGGAAGTCCAAGACTAGAGTGAATATGGACCGACAAGCGGGGTAGCTTGGTGAAGTGTTCAAAATCCGGCTTTAGTTCCCCCGGGAGATGGACTGGCCAATGCTCCCAGTCCAAGTGTGGGTGGCACTACCTACTTGGATACTTGGTGTGGCTCAATGAAACCTCGCTCTAAGCCCATGGCTAGAGCACCCAAAGGCGGAAGGCAGGGAGAGTACCCACAAGGCTCGCGTAAGGCCACGGTGTTCCGAAATGTTGCCCCAAGGTCCTAATTTGTGAAAAGGAAGAGGAGCTGTCTTATAGTGTAGAGACCAAGGATACGGTTATGTGAGGAGGAAGTCCCAGAGGACCGTGGGACTTAGTGGTCAGGCCTGTGGGCCTTGATCCAGTGGCAGTGTTGGCGAACACGGCCATGGGCAGAAAGGGACTTGGTGGGGACCTGAAAGGGGATATTGGGGAAGGCTATTCCTCATGTCTATGGGCATCCTAAGGATGCTAAGGAGTGGATCTGGGATGAACACTCATGGACAGATGGCTTAGTCTTTGAGAGACGGGATTGTGATGTAAGTGGTGTCAGACCACCGATGTGACCAAGGTGAATGGGCATGGCCTTAGTGTAACGGGCTGATATGTTAGTGGTACCTTGGGATGTCGGTCATGGGATCGGACACGTGGAGCACTTGGACCAAGTGCAAAGGTTGAGTGGCAGGGATGCCATTCTCAGGGCTAGCAAGCCCAAGTCCAAAATAGGACTTATGGAGGTTGTGAGTGAGACTCCTCCAAGTGGTCAGAGGTGTGGTTAAGTGACTAAAGTATAATGGAAAAATTTAGTCGCTTACAGGTATATGGGACATCGTTGTGTGACTAAAAAGCTGCACAGGTCTTTTTATTGGCCGGAGATGCGACGTGATATTATCTGGTATGTGGATAGCTGTATTTGGTGCCAAACTCGTAATACTCCCTCTCGTGCCGCAGAAGGATGGTTGGAGTTAATTGTAGATCCCATCCATTTGAGTTGGTGGTATTTGATCTTATGGGACCTTTTCCACATTCGACTGCTAACAATGAATATATTATTATTGTTTTTGACTATTTGACTTGTTAGGTGGAAGTTGGTGCTCTTGCTAATGCTTTTGCAAATGCTATTGGATACTTCCTCCTCAATCAAGTGGTGTTTCAGCATTTTTGTTTGGAGCGGATTTTTTCGGATAATGGTCCCGTATTTATAGCTGAGGCATTTCATGTTTTGACGTCTCGGTTGGGGATACACCACACTTTCATGAGTGTTTATCATCCACAATCAGACGGTTTGGTGGAACAGTTTGTTCAGACATTCAAGGGAATAATCGCGAAGTACATGAACTTTTAGCATTCGGATTGAGATGGTTATTTGCCGTGTCTTCGGTATGCATATATCATAGGGGTGCAAAGTTCTGTTGGTGCTTCACCATATAAACTCCTATATGGTCATGATCTAATATTACCAACGGAGCTAGGTTTACCTTCACGATTGCTATGAGCTGCCGATGTTAGGTTGTGGGATTAGTATTTGACGAGCATTCTTCCACTTGTCTGAGTAGAGTCTGTCGAACACTTAGGCCACGTACAAGTGGGACAACGACAACACTATAACTCCCATCATCATCCACCTGCAGAGTGCAAAGTGGATGACTTGGTGTTAGTTTGTTTTCCCCATCTTATGATGGTCTTTCATTATTTTGAGAGGAGGGGGTGATGTGAGGTCCAAATGTATGGCTATGATGCCATATACTAAGATTAGCATAGTGGGATTTTGGTAGATGTCAGATTGGTTTCAATTCAGACCACTCGCTCCTGTATATAAGCTAGGGTTTTTGGGTTAATTGATATGGACATTTTCTGTATTCCCTTTCCATATTCCATGCAATCACAAGCTGAGTCTGCAAAAATTATGTTAATGACATGGCATTAATATATACTTCCAAGAGCCTCTTTCAGCTTCCACTTGTTGCAAGACTTCAATGCTAGCATACAATCCAGTCCTATAGTTTTGTAGTGGAATGTTAGTGGTCTGTTGTATACATTGGAACCACATTCTAACTCTTATATATAATAACAGTAAATAGTATATATTAAGAACATTTATACAGTACTGATTTTATACATTAATTACTAATACACAATAAGATCAAATGAATCTTAATATTTATGCAAGAACCATGGCCTGCAGGTTCTGTAATATATGTGAATGAACACCTTGGGGAAGAGTTTCAGGAGCCACATATTCACAGCTATTGGGCTCTTCTACACATATAGCTGGAGACCCGCCAAGTCCAAGTCATACTGCAGCCTCTAGAGGTCTGATATCACTCTACAAGCGACAAGCCAATCACTGATGGCAGCCTGCTGGACTTCATGTGTCAAGTTGTGAGCTTTGGGCTGGGACTCGTGAGATTAGACATTCGCCAGGAGTCTGAGAGGCATACAGATGTTATGAACGCCATCACAAATCATCTCAGCCTGGGTAACTACAGAAGCTGGCCAGAAAAGAAGAGGCAAGAATGGTTGCTCACAGACCTCCGCAGCAAGAGAGCACTCTTTGGTGCTGATCTTTAGATGACTGAAAAGGTCCAGGATGTGCTAGGCACATTCTATGTTATATCCAAGTTGCCACCCGACTGCTTTGGAGCCTACTTTATCTCTATGGCTACAGCTCTGTCCAATGTTCTCACAGTCGAGCTTTTGCAATGAGAGTTCCAGGTGAGCAAGCCACTGTGGGTGTTGAGAATCATGGATTTAGAAGCAGCTCTAGCAGCCATGGATTGCCTCTTTTTGATCGACTGGTATTGTAGTCACAGCAATGGGAAGCAGGAGGAATGATCTGTTACTCCAACTCTGGAAAGGACACAAGGAGATTATGTGGTGCTTAGCAACAGTTCCAGATGCAGGGAAAATAAAAAGAGAATTTTTATCAAGGCCTTTTTTATGTAATTGCCTTGGATGATTGGACACGCCATCTTGCAAATCATGGATTGTTTTCTTCTCCTCAATTGCTTCTTCTCACAGGTGGACAAGCTTATGGCAGCTGAGGGTAAGATGAGAATATGCATGATGAAGCAATGTATACTTACCCAGGTTCTTGAGTTACAGGGTGATGCTGCTGGCTAAGATCTTGTAGTGGTGGATGCCATGCACAAAAAAAATTTTGCAAGTCAGATCTGTAACTCATGCAAGGCAAATTGCAGGGAAAAGTAGAATCAGTATGATGGGTTTGGTAGGGTGACTGCTGTCAATGGCTGACACATCATTGGAGTATGCTCTATGACCAATAAAGAACTAATTTTCAATTATAATCCTGTGAAGGAGGCGAAGTTTGCTCTTTTTCTCTTTATGATTGTGCAAGAATGACTCATTGTCTTACAGAGAAAAGAGAGGTACAACAATTCATTTTGTTAACGGAAGCCAGTATTGTCATGGGAGCTATCTTAATCTTGGAGTGGAGTTATGAAGGAGCGGCATTGTTTGGTATGTGTTACTTCTAGCCTGGTGACAAAGTTGGAGCTTGAAGAGATGAGACAGGGGTTGTTGGATCTTGCCTACTAAACAGTCAGTTGGATTGGTTGTTAAAATATGGCCTGACAGGTTCATTCTAAGTTTTAAACTTAGATCTCAACTCACATTTTATGAATGTGGAACACCAACTACTGCCTAAGAAGTGCTAAAGAAGAGGAGAAAGGATGCCAATTTCTCTTATGAACTCGGTAGAGTCGACACTGAGAACAAGGTTTGAAATTACATTAAAGGAGACTTTGAAAGTTCGTAACTTATACAGGCCAAGGGTGTCTATATAGAAATTGTCCACCTCCTCATGTTAGGCCACTAATATGCTAAAATTATGCTAAACTCCATCAAAAACCATTTTGTGTAAGGGATTCTGTTTGTAAGGGATTCTGAGTGCATATGGACCCGCATTTCATAGCATAATAGGTTTGGAGTTTGGCTTCAAATTTAGGTATGCTACAATAATTTTTGGTAGCAAGACACTGATATCAAAATATTTCTAGATCACAGAAAAAATATCGCACCTAGACTTCTATCAAGACCCTCACTTAGAGTGCTTCTCAAGCTGTGTCTCTGCTGTGCACAATCCTTATGCCCTTAAATCATGATACAATGCATGCACGAAGGTGGTCTTGTCAGGATGGCTACTGTGGTGGAGCATTCCCTGGAATACACAAGGCTTAATTTGGGAAACCATTTAGATTCCAGGCCAAGAGCATTCACAAAGTCCTCTCAGTTTTTTTGAAAGTAGACCTCTGAACACGTTGCATATAGCATGACCAATTTCCAAGGACAGTGGAGGTTGCAAAACCAGCTCTATGCCTCATTTCAAGTGGCAGTGGCCTTGATGATAGAGCCATGTAAGATCCGGGTACATGGTTTAGGTCTAGAGCAGCATCCATCACAAGAAGAACATTGTTTTGGTTCAAAGTCCAAGACTGGTCTGGCTGATTCTGTAATGAATCTCTTCAACTCTTTAGAGGTCTCCCACTTTCCCAATCTGGTCTTCCACTGGGAACTTGATGTCCAGTCTGCTCCCGGTGAAATTGGGCAATTTGTTCCAAGCACACCGTCTTATGAACTTAGACAACATTCCTGGAAGAAAACACTTAAATGAAACTATCCACCGTTGCAAAACATATGATAGAGAAAAGCTCGAGATCAAAGTAGTTGGTGTTGTTCATAGCAAGATAGGGATATTTTCCTGCATGTCTCCCTGCAGCAGAGAGCATTTTTGAGCCTTGGCATATCATCCCAGATGGCTGCCATGACCTTGGTGCTCTACGACATGGTGCTCAAATTATCCTTGCTTGGATCTATAGCCACTAACAGCATCGCCTGGCCTGGATCTGGGATTGAGCATTGCTGATCTCGATCATTTTGCTTATGCAAAGAAAAGAGCCAAGATAGGAGAAGGATGTAAGCCAGTCTTCTGTTTTGCCTCAAATTTCTATCCGCTGCCACAAGCCAAGGTCACGCTCTTGCTAATTACTCTCAAGAAAGATCCTTCCTTGGCAGAGAGCCCTTTGGTTCCACCAGAGGCATCTGATAAAATTAGAATTATTTTTCTCACATCCACAGCCCTTCCTTGGCAACGCAAACACAAAGAGCCATTAACTCAAAACTCAAAATCACCTCTTTACCATTAACTCACAACCACTCCATTCCCATAAAGAAATACAGTTCGCTCAGTCACCTTTCCTAACCTTGAAGATCGCCCTGTCTGATATAGCTGCACTGCTACATAACTTCATCGGCATTCTCATACTGCAGATCTCAGGGTAATTCATCTATCATTAATCTCGCACTAATTTATTTCATTCATGATATATAACGTATTCATAATGTCTTCGTAAACAAGCTTATATGTGTGTGTGTGTTAATATGTGGTTAAGCTTATGTCAAATAAACATACGTACAAATATGTAACGTATTCACAGTTGATTTATATGATTCGTATATCATATCATGCTCATGTTTTTATACTTGATAATTATATTGATAACAGATCTCAGGGTACTTACATAATTGGAATCTTATCATTGAAAGTCCATAAAATCCACAACTAAACTGTTCACTTTGTCTATCAAGCTCCTCCTCACTCCACTCACAGCATTCCGCGTTGAAGAGAGCATCGAGACTGCTTGCTCCTCGGGTATTAACGCAGCATCGACTTAGTATTCGAACAAAATCCCACAGTCAAGAGTTCTCCAAACTTTCAAAACACCACAACACTTACAAAGAATGGAATTTCATTTGTCTCGCCGTTACAAACACTATTAGAAATCCACGATAAAACCTACAGAAAAACTCTTTTGTATAGCAAAAAAGAGAGAAGAAAAGAGAAAAAAAGTCTAAGTGAAACCAACCAACCTCCGAGATTTCATTTGCATCACTGTATGGAGCAATAAGCATCGATGCTAAATCTTGCTCCTCATCATCCAAACGCCACCAGGTATTGATTCTCTTCACCACTGACTTTTGATGGTTTGGATCTCTTCTAAAACATATCATAAAAATCCTTGCCACGTCTTGCTCTTGGTTCTGCCTCGGCCTGCAAGTTTCATGGATGGGTTCAGAAGAGAGGCAGTAATAGCAAAATTTCTGCACAAAAACGAGGATTAATTAACCAGCGAGCTATATAACTATCCACCTTTTGCATTTCGCCGTCAAGCCATGATAGGCTCAAAAGCTTGTCTTTGTATGCACTGGCAGCAGAAAAATTGTGGCTATCAATGTCCTCGCTTATGAGCTCATCTTGCACGATTCTCATCATCTAATATGAGAAACTCGTCAGCTAGAAACAACAAGAAAGAAAAATCTTACACTGCGGAGTTGATCAAGCTGAAAACCAGGCCTTCCAGCAGCCACAATGCAGTACCATGTTGCTACATCTTTTCCAGCTGCGGAGAAGTCCGTGGGATCACATCAGAGTTTGGAAGCCGTGATGCTTCGCAGCTGAAAAGCACTCACATCAAATTGCAATTCAAAAGATAGCAAAAGGAGGAAGAGCCTACATGGTACTTACCATGAACTTTATGTTCTTCCACAGTTTCCATGAAGGAGTCACGGGTCAATTTACCTGCAAAGTGAAAGAAATCATCTCAAAGAAGCCGAAAAGAAGATTCTTACCATAAACAATTATGGGCTAGACACCTGGATCTTTGATGAAAACTACTGCCGGTGCCAAGCCTGCTCCACATGCAAAAGCATGAATGAATTCACGTGATTATCACTAAAACTACTGGCTTTTCCAAATCGAAGCTTCCTCTTGCCTCCACAAAACACATCTGAAAGACATCAACTCGGAGTACTTCTTGGCTGCTTCTCTTACGAATGGAAGTGCACACTCTCTTGTGCCAGAAAAAAAAAAAACTTTCACCTAAAAAGAAGTGAAAAAGAGAGATTTTGATTAGCATCGTAAAAAAAAATTTATGCTACTATAACAGCACCTTATGCGGTCCAGATTTTTGAATGAACTCGGGTATCTGCGTGACTTTAGTCAGTGCTTGTTTTAGATTTTAGTGAAAATTGTGGCTACCAAGTTCTGAGAAGAATAATAACGAATGCGAGGAAGATCGAGAAGCAGCCTTGCTGTTCCAGTCAAGTATAGAATCGTAGCTGAGGCCTTTGGAGTACCTACAGTGTTCGTCAGGAAAAGCAGAACAAGGTTTCATGAATTTACCAAATCAGGCATTTTAATTCCCTACACCCCAGCGGCTTGGCAACAAGAGATGGAATTCCTGAAGAAAAAAATGAAAGAAAATAGGAGGTTTACGTGTGTATGGCATCTGATCCACCTCTTTCCTGCCAAGAGCTTTGCGAGTTGAACTTCTCCTAGCTTGACTCTCAAAATATTAATTTGGCCTTCAAGAACTTCTGCTGGAATCACGAACAGCATGGTTGGAAAAAAACACGAACACGCAAAGCATTACCCAGACTTTCCCACACTGGTGAGATCCCAAACTTGCCCAGTCTTTTTATTTTTTCCGTTCATCTGCCTCTCATCTTTTACTGGATTTGATGATTGAAGCTGCCAAACCATACCAGTGCTGTCAATTTTGCCTTCATCGCTGTCATTTCCCTTTCATCAGTGTCACTGTCGACCTTGTCGAAAAATGACAGACAGGAAGGGCCTTTCGCTCGTCTTTTAAAGCTGAACATAGTAATATTTTAAAGCTGAACTGCAGGGAGAATAGAGGTAAGACTTTTGCAGCTCTCAATCTGCCCTAAAAATTTCCTTGATTTGGAGCGTCATTAAAATCACATTGAAGCGTTGCCACCCCTTTGGCACTTATGCCATCTATTTGACAGTGAAGAATATGTTCCCGATCCCTCGTATCGATGATTTGCTTGATCGTCTTCGTGGAGCTCGATATTTTTTGAAGATTGATTTGAGGCAAGGATATCATCAGATTTGTGTCAAGCCAGAGGATGTTCTGAAAACTGCATTTCAGACAAGGACAGGTCACTACGAGTTTTTAGTGATGCCGTTTGGTTTGACAAATGCTCCTGCAACTTTTCAGAGATTGATGAATCACGTTCTACAACCTTACTTGGGAAAGTTTGCAATTGATTATTTTGATGATGTCTTAGTATTCAGTTCTTCCGTGGAGGAACATGAGATGCATGTGCGAAGTGTTTTACAACTTTTGAGGGACAACAAGCTCTACTCGAAATTATCCAAGTGCGAGTTTTTTTTAGAGGAGATTGGATATCTCGGGCATTTGATTTCGGTACATGGAGTGAGAGCTGATCCCGCAAAGATTCAAGCCGTGGTTGATTGGCCTATACCTTCCACAGTGCATGATCTCCGTAGTTTCCTTGGTATGGCTAGAGTTTTTCGACGATTTGTGAAGGACTTTTCAGGGATAGCAGCCCCTTTAACTGATCTTCTCCAGAATACGTCGAAACATGCTACTATTCATGGTTGGGATAAGAAGTGTGAAGTGGCATTTCAACGTTTGAAGCAATGTTGTATCTCTGCTCCGGTGTTGAAGATTTTTGATCCTGAAAAGCCTCTTGTGGTCGAGACAGATGCAAGTGACATTGCTATTGGAGCTGTTTTGCTTCAAGTTGGGCATCCTCTTGCGTACATGAGCCATAAGTTTGATGCCACACAGCGGAATTGGCCTACTCGAGACAAGGAGTTGTATGCTGTGATTGCTGCTGTGAAGGAATGGCGACATTATCTCTATGGATCGGACTTCTATGTGGATTCAGACCATCAATCTCTCCAATATTTCAGTTGACAAAAGGATCTTCGAGGCCGCCTTGCTCGTTGGCAAGAGTTCCTGCAGGAAATGTCTGTTAAGATCCGGTACAAGCATGGAGGTGACAATAAGGTGGCTGATGCGTTATCCAGGATGGTAAATTCTATTTCATTTGTGAAGCTATCCAGCAATCTCTTGGATGAGCTTAAGGAGTTTGTTGACTTTGACTCCTTTATCACTGATATTCGCGCGAAGGTTTTGTTGAGGGACGCCTCTACAGATTTGAAGGGTGACAAGTTTGCGTCATTCGAAATACGAGATGGAATCCTAGTGAAGAAGGGACATGTAGTGGTTCCTCGTGTTGACAAACTCATCAAACGGATTTTGGTTGTGTGTCATGATGTGCCAAGTGCTGGGCATCCGGGGGTATTGAGAATGTATATGTTGGTGAAGAGGCATTTCTTTTGGCCTGGGATGAAGTCAGATGTTGAGAACTACGTACGTGGTTGCTTGACCTGCCAGGCGGTCAAAGTTGATCATCAGAAGCTCGCTGGCCTCTATCATCCTTTACGTGTACTCGAGAATAAATAGGATAGCATCTCGATGGACTTTATCACTGGTTTGCCCAAAACCTTTCTAGGAAATGATGCTATTTGGGTTGTTGTGGATCGTTTGACGAAGATGGCTCACTTTTTCCTTGTGAAGACAATGATAAAAGCTTCTGAACTTGCTCAGTTGTTTGTAGACCAGTTATTCAGTCTCTATGGTTTGCCGGGTGACATTGTGAGTGATCGGGATCCTAAGTTCACGTCCAAGTTTTGGCAAACGGTCTTTGAGAAACTAGAGACTAAACTAAGCATGAGTAGTGGTGAGCATCCACAATCTGATGGGTAGACAGAGCGCATGAATCAACTATTAGAAGATATGCTACAGTCTTTTGTGGGAAATTTGAGTCGACAGGGAGTATGGGAGAAATACTTGCCTTTGCTTCAGTTTGCTCACAATAGTGCTCATCAATCGGCTATTGGCATGTCTCCTTTTATGGCGATGTATGGCTATGAGCCTAGGTCTCCTGTGAGTTTGAATTTGGCTTTGGTTTGGATTCCTCATGCTTGTGATTTCTTGGAGGATATGCAAGACAAGCTTGAGTTGGCAAAATTGAATATGAGGCAAGCTCAAGAACGAGACAAAAGATTGGCTGATGAGCATCGTCGTTATCAAGAGTACAAAGTTGGTGACAAAGTTTTCCTTAAGCTGTCGGATGCACAACGGTCTTTAAAAGGAGGTGGCAGTGCTAAGTTGTCTCCACGGTATTGTGGACCTTGGACAATTTTACAGCGTGTGGGGGATCTTGCATACACTTTGGATTTGCCAGTTAGTTCAAAGATTCATCCAACGTTCCATGTGAGCAAGTTTAAAGCGTGTTTGCACTCTAGTGATATCATGGATTAGTCCATCATCCAGGTTCCAGAGATTGATGCAGAGAAGGCTAGTCCGGCCAATATTTTTGCTCAAAGATTGGTGAAAACACGCCGGAAAACAACTAGGGAGTTGTTAGTTTAGTGGAATGGTTATTCCATGGACGAAGCTACATGGGAAATTGAGGATGACGAGAAGAGAGTGTTTCCGAGTTTTGGTTATGACTTGGATGACATTCCTGAGGAAGGGGAGAATTGAGTTTTATGGCCGTATTGCTATATGATTTGAGCCGTTTGTTCTATTCTCATTCTCTTGTTTCCATGACTGTATTGTCATGTGAGAAAGCCGTATTGCTTTCTTTCTTTTGTGGCCGTTTGTCACGACGTTGGTGTTGCCGTTTGCACATCTTTTCTCCATGGCCGTATTGCCTTGGACTCCATGTGAGGCTCGTTTAGCTTCTCGAGGCTGCCGTATGTGGCTGGGTCATGAGGGAGGGGAGAATGACACGAACCACGGGAATATTCTGAGAATATTCCATGGCCTGTGGGATTTAAGGCCGTAATGCCTTAAGGGTTGGGAGGTTGGCCTAGGGTTTGCTCTCTTGTTCGTTTCAGCCCATGTCCTAAAATAGGACATGGTAATAAGATTCCGACAGTATTTAAAGTTTGGCCCTGAGATTTGCATATTGTAATTGAGAATGCAAGTCTCAAAGGAAATTGTCGTCTTTTTAATACAAATGGCATGTCACCATCTGTAGGTTTTAGTATGATTCTTGGTAGTAAGACCTTTTTTCCTTCTCTATCTCCATGTAATATTTTTGCTTCTATTACATTTTGTAACGCTGATGTAATTATTAATTTAGTACCATTACATAAACCCTTTTTTACATCAAGATTTCGTAGAAACATCACAATGCTTCCAATTTTTATATTTAAGTTATGCGGAGGCATCCCAGATGGTGTTATGGAGTTAAGATATTCTACTGGGTAGTCCAATATTTCTTCAAAGGAATCACTATCAATTGTATCCACACTTTTAAAAGAAAACAGTCTTCCTGACATCCTTGTTAAAACTTGTTCATTTATATCTAATGAATGATCATTCAATGTCATTAAGATTGCTTTTTGTGAGTTACTTATAGAAGGTAATACTTTTTGACCGAACACAGCATTTATCATGGAATTCTTGGTTGTACATTTTTTTGGTAGTTCTACTATATCATCTTCATATCCATCAAGTCTTGGTAAATTACCATTTCCGAGTCTAATTAACCATTCTGACCACTCCTTTTCATCTTTGTTAACACACATATTTTCTGTAAGTGTATATTTCACTACAAATGACCATATAAAATTGAACTTAACACTATTTTGTACAATTTGAATCTATTATGCTCTTTTAAGCACAGGTAGTGTTTGTCTAAAATCACTGCCAGTTACAACAGTTATACTACCAAATTTATCAGAACAACCTTTAATGTCACGTATTACACATTCTACAGCATTAAATACATGTACTGGAACCATACTTATTTCGTCCCAAATTAGTAAGTCTGTTTTTCTAATTTCATCAGCCTCCTTTGAATTTTCCCTTAAATTAGATGTACATGTTTCAGTGACTGGTACAGTTAGTTTAAATGTAGAATGTACTGTGCAACCACCAATTAATAGTGTGCTTGCAATTCCTGTCCATATTACAGACAAAGTCTTTCTTCCAAGTGCTCGTGAATGTGTTATTAATATATTGAATAGAAATGATTTTCCTGTTCCTCCTACACCATCAATAAAAAATATTTGTGGTTCATTTTTATCATCCAATGCTTTACATACTTTGTCAAAGACATGTTGCTGATTTTTATTCAGTAACGATTTGTTTCTTTCAATATCTTGGTATTCAAACATTTCATTCTCATACATGTTAGCTCTTTCTTTATTATTTTCTAGATATGTAGTACATGGTATAGTAATATCATAATTTGAAAGGCATTTCCCATGTTGTTCTAGTAAAAGAGACAACTCTTGAAGTGCATGTGCATATGCTACATCCTCATCATTGTATTTACATATTAAATCCTCACATATATCTACCTTGTATTTATTCCATAATTTTTTAGGATCATTAACCTCACAAACGAGACACACTATTCCAAATAAATATCTAATTTTAGAAGGCATTTGAAATGTGAGAGACTCTCTAGACATCTATCCCATTCTTGGTCATTTGTAATAATCCCATCGTTTGTGCAACTTCTCGATAACTATCATATTGTATGTTTTTCCAATTACGTAAATGTTTAAAACTTGTTGCACCTTTATTATACAACAATAATAATCATATATAAAATCGTTCACTATCTTTCAGTGGTACAGTGTACCTTCTACCTATAACTTTCCAACCTTGTTGTCTTTTTACCCATGTTTTAGTTTTTGCATTCCAAATATACCATTCCAGAATTTCTGAATATGTCAATGTTCTTGCAAATTCATCTCTTTTATTCAATTCAAACCATTGAGTAAGTTTTGTTCTATGACCTTTCTCTAATGCAATTTCTTCTTCACCCTCATTGAAGTAAACACTTTGCAAATTTGGTAAGTGCACATTTAATCTTTCAATTGAATGTGATCTCCCATGTAAATCATATCCAAATAACCTCCACATTCCTTTAGTAGCTGATACATAATGGCGATTTCTGAATGCATTTATTTCATTCCAATCAAGAATATTCTCTATCTCTGTGTTTCCTTCTTTGTAAAAGTGTATCTTTGCACAATCATGACCTTTATATATGTATTTAAAAATATATTTCACACTTTTCACAATTAAGCAAACCTCTACATTAACATGAGTTTTATATTTACACAAAAGATACTTACTATACAAACCTATTGTCAATTTCATTATTTTTAATGTAGATTTTATGACTATCATAATGTCTTTTATACTTTGGGAATTGGCCACTAATATTTTTTGTCTCTTCACAGTAATCTCATGGATATCGAGATTTACATTCACCTTTTTTGTAACATGGACTTTCAGGAAATCTAGGACCACATGAACCATGTATCATATGTTTTTTCACAAGTTCATACAATTTAGGATCACTGTTTGGGTCTGGTATTTCTGCACTAACAATGTTGTCTACATCATCTACGGTTTTGATTTTATTCTCATTTTTAAGAATTACAAGTAGATGACAATGTGGTAGTCCTTGTTTTTGGTACTCAATAACATACATATATGCATTAACTTTTCCAAATATTTCTTCTTTGTATATGTCATCTATAAGATTTTGTTTTTTAGCATGGAAAACATGTGCTACCAAATCTGGTCTGTCTGAAGAACTTTGTCCTGGTAATAAATTCTTTGTTATCTCTTACCATTTTGGGTTACACGTCATTGTAATAAATAAATCAGGTTTTCCATATTTTCATACTAAGCTCATAGCATCTTGATAATTTTGATTCATATTTCTCGGTCCACCGATAAATCCTGATGGCAAAATCACAAGTTTTCCAGCACGTATCCCTTGTTGTTTTACTCTCTTAATAACAAAATCAGAAAGACCTCCGTATGCTTTAGCTCTTAATTCACGTTGATGGTTTTTTATCCAATCGAGACGACCACCCTCTACTTTAGTGTACATGTCAACCATGTATTGTTGGGAGAATTTTCCACCCATTAAACCTGAATTAAATTCAATAATCTTAAAACTATCTCTTATCAAACCACGAATAGCAAACTTGTAGCGATAATACTCCATCATTGTTATCTTAGTTCTTTTTAAAGACAAACCCTTGTCTGTGTATTTTAAATCTGGTGACCAGCCTTCATTTCCATTTGGAAAAAGCAGTGGATATACCATAGGATCACAACATGATGTCACAATTGATATCTCTTGCATACTTTCACCTTTCAGATGTATTGCAATACTACGGTTAAATAGAGGCTCCCCAGTAGGGTTTGTAAACACTGCAGCAACTTCATTTGAATTTGGTGCATTATATGTTCTTGGATCTATTGTGTTTTCACCATTTATATACACTACAATATTATGTAGTCCATTATTTATATTTGAATTTGTCATATGAAGCTCATCTTCCACATCTTGTAGCATTTTAAATGCCTTTGCATATGGATTAAGTTCTCGTAATAAAGCATCTAATTCATTCATCAGTCCTGTATCACATTTACTGTTATATTTACTTTTCATTCTTGTTTCTGTAGCTTCTAGTGTGTCTAAAATATAAAGTTGAGAATATTTTGCATCATGACCTTGCTTAGGACGGAAACTGCCAATTGAATGGTATACTTGTCCATGAATTTTGAAATAATATGGTCCATTGCCAATCATTTCATCAATATTTGCCCCCATAGATGCAAATGCCAAAGCACTGTTATAATTTCGAATTAATTCTTTGAATTTTCCTTGTTGGTCTGTTCCATCTAATAATTTACGAATCAGTTGAGGGAACTCAATTTGTTTTTCTCTAGACACACGTCCACCATGACAACATTGTGATTGTGTTTCTGAAGCAAAAAGAAAAGCTTTAC
This sequence comes from Selaginella moellendorffii, assembly GCF_000143415.4. Lineage (NCBI taxonomy): Eukaryota > Viridiplantae > Streptophyta > Lycopodiopsida > Selaginellales > Selaginellaceae > Selaginella > Selaginella moellendorffii. Next base: position 255,632 of record NW_003314322.1, on the reverse strand, counting down.
AATAGTCACAATGCTTATCCATGAGTCCAATATAATCTACTTTACATTTACCATCTATGTTGTTTTGCAAGAGTCCTAAATGTTTAGTGTTTTCCATGCTTTTGGATCCATTTCCAAAATTTACTTCATTAACAGGTAGGGTAATAATTTCAACAGTGTTTCTAAAAGTCTTTTCTATGGGTATCAATCTTGGAATTATTGGGGGTTCTTCAAAGGATACCAGATTTCTCACACTTACATCCATGCTTCTATTCATATATAGAAATGAATTCAAACTTGTTGAACTTTTTTTTATTATACAGCCTTCATGTAAAATTAGATCACATGTTTTCCTCTTTCTTTTGCCACCCATTGATCTGTAGGAGATTTTACAATCTCTTTTAGAAAATAGAACCTTAGACAGCGTGTGCAGGCTCTAGATGGTGAAAATAAGTAAATAGACTAATAGCCAAACCACAAGAAAATAGAAGCACACTGAAACAAAGTGCTGGCAGAGGCACAGCTCCTTAATATGATGCTTGGGGGTCCCTATATTTTGGAGCAGAACAACATTACAAAGCCGGGAAAAACAAAGCTCAGGAAACATAGAAACAAAATTACCTCTTGACAAATGCGAAAGCAACCTAATTGTGCAGTCCTTTTTTCTATGATTCGAAACAGTTTTTCTTAGCCTACGTATCTATTTAGGTACACTCTTTGACAGTAAAGAGTTTTACCACAGCTTTTTCTGTCAATCATTTCTTCATTTGGGGCAGAATCATTGCGCTTGGGGATAAAAGATTACAGAGTCATACCGATATGATAGCCCGGGATAAAAGATTACAGAGGGTGGATCTCTTTTGGCAAGATGGCTGGGAAAAAACTCAGTATCATGGCTCTCTATGATGGCACGATGGCAAGCTTGAGCAGGCAAAGTACAAGAGGCCCATGTAAATGATGTGAAACTCCATGGTGGTGGGCTTTGCTCTCTAGACAAGGATGGGAAGCTCTAGAGCTCTTCCATGCCATGGCCTTGAAATAGGAGGAGATCACTTTCATGAACGTGTGGCAGTACTTGGAGTCTGCAACCATGGCTTGAATCTCACTGCAGATCGCTTCAGCAGCATGTGTTTGCAAGGGCCGGGAAGCTGAAGGATTCCAAGGGGATGCTGGGCAAGAGGAGTGAGAGAGTCTGCTGGGAGCTTGTCAAATGTACTGGGATCTAAGCACTGCCTTGCAGACAGCACAGGAGTTTGGTGGTTGTAACAAGGATCTTTTTTCATATATAATGCTTGCAAAAGGTGGCAGTTAAGTTTTTGAAGTGTTTTGTAAAATTGGGAGAATGTTTTGATATATTTGAGTGTGTATTTCTTTAAAAGGAGTGGAAGCTTTAAAGACACAGCTTTTCAAAACTTGGTTTGTTTTTTTCTTTCTTTCTTTCTTTCTTTCTATCTATCTATTCTTGTTTTCATCTCTCATTTTTGAAAACATCTATTTCCGATTTACCTGAAAATCAAAGGCCTACATATGAATGAATGAGTGTTTTGGAAGTTAGCTGTATAGTTCTCTTGTGCTATTTGACACATTTCTTGTCGCCATTTCCAATGGGACTTTTGCAAATGCAGGAGGTAAGCTGTAGGTGTGTGTCTGACCTCATCTCCAGATAATGTAAATGCCAGAGAATATTTTTTTTGGTGTGTCTGCTCTTGGATCTAATGCTTGTGAAGGCGCTTGCGTTTTTCTTGCTCATCTGTCTCACGCTCACTGAATAATCATCCTCTGCCCCCTTAAGAATGCCTTAGCAGTTGATCCACACAACAAAACAAAAATGGCACTATAGTGTACCTGTCAGGTAAAACAAGGGTGAGTCAGCTTTCATCCATCAGTTAAGCTTTTAGTGATTGAGCTGAGCTCTTGTTATTTCAATTTTGCAACAGCATAGTGAAAAAGGGAAAGGGAAAGTATACCTGAATGAAGGTGTGTCTGTCTGCTGTGTGTTTTTATTGCCTATCTCCTTTTCTTTGTTTTGCAGTTTCTCTTTCCCTTGTTGGTGGTCACCTGATTGGATCAAAGAGATCATTTTTGTAAAGTTGTTTGGCGTGCTTGCTATTGGCTGCATGTGTGCTACAGCTGGCTGGTATATGAGAGCTGCTGCTATAACGTCTTGAGCTTACTTTCCACTCATTACAGAGCTTGTCCCAGGCGGGGCTTCAGGTCTACATTCAGGTCAACAAGTACCTAATGGCAGTGTTGAGAGCTTGTGGTTTTCACCTCCAGCTGCTTAAATTGAGCGAACCCGAACATTTGCGATTTGTTTGTTAAGAAAAAGGTACTGTGGTGGAGTCCTCCTGATCGTCTGCTTAGCCCTAGCCATCTCTACCTAGAACAACAAAGCAACGAACTTAAATAGTTCTCATAGGTTGCTAAATTAAGCCCACCTTTTATCAATTTACTCTTCAATGTACCGCATCAAAGGTGTCATTATAAACCCTAGATGTGGCTGTGATGTCAACTCCTTCGGCCTAATCAGCGAAAGAGAAAGCATTGACGAAAGAGAAAGGTGGGAGAGATTTCAAAGCATTAGACGAATACCTTGAATCTTGTTGCCATCAAAGGTGTCATTATAAACCCTTGATGAACAGCATTGGCTGTGATGTCAACTCCTTCGGCCTAATCAGCAAAAGAGAAAGCATTGGCGAAAGAGAAAGGTGGGAGAGATTTCAAAGCATTAGACGAATACCTTGAATCTTATTGCCAGTTCTTTGGCGTGGAAAAAGTTTGCGAGCTTGGATTGACTGTATGCTCTAGTGTCGGAGTACCTTTTGGAAGAAAAAAGGAAGAATGTAAGCTCACGAGAAAAGAGAGTTGTTTGGTGTACCAGGTTTTGTCATTAATGTGTGAGAACTGGATTCCACCGCTGTAAGAGGCGATATGCACGATGCAGGAGAGATTGACAAACACTTTCCTTAGCGGTCTCCTTCATTTTTTCCAGTAGCCAGTTAGTGAGAAGAAAATGGCCTAGACATCACAACAAGATAGACAAGATACCTATGTATACACGGAAAATCATGGATTTCTTTTGATCAAGTTTGAATTTTTCCTCATACCTTGTAAAGTTCCATCACTTTGGAGGTGAGCTTCGAAGCATCATGTCAGGCATGGCCACTCACCATCTCCGGGCACAGCAATGGCCGGAGTATGTGCCATCCCAAAGAAGTGTGGAGCAAAACTCGAGCAAATGGCGATATCTGGAGGAGCTCACCGCGATCTAAACCACACCTTTGATCACCACCTTCACCACAGAAATGAAAATCCATGCGATGATCCAACTATAGTGGCTTGCAGCTTACCTGCGTTGGGCTTAGAGTTGTCAAGATATTGGCAGCTGCCATAAGAGCAAGCAATCCACTGTCATCATGACCAACGAGCACGACCGATGAGAATTTTAGTTGCTGGCAAAAGCTCAGCAGCAAATCCACCTGCGAGCTCTAATCAGAGAAATCAAACAAGCAAGAACAACAGGAAAAAATTTCTTTTTTTTTCTTTCTAAACGACAATGAATAGAACACTCACTTGGGACTGGTGCTCGTAAGGATTGGGAAGACCATCTTTGTCACGGCCATTTTTTTTGCACGGCCGGCTCGTCAGTCCCCAGCCAGTCCGATCAAACACAGCAAATAGAAAATTTCAGCGCGCACACACACACACACACAGAGAGAGAGAGAGAGAGAGAGAGAGAGAGAGCTCACAATCTGCCCAATTGCCCTAAATTTTTTCTCTTGATTTGGATCGTCATTAAGAAATTGAAGAGTTGCCACCCCTTTGGCACTTGATCTATGCCATCTATTTAAAGTTTTTGAATTTGAACCGTTAGATTATAAGTATATTCAGAAATAATATTCTAAAAATGGAATAAAATATGCCGGATGCCATATGCCAATAGCACATTTAAATAAGGGAGTACTAGCAAGGAATCCAGCTCCGCTGGAATAGATAGGACATCTGTTACATAGGTGACATGAATCCTAAAGAATTAGTTGTTTGTTTTCATTATCCAGTAGTGATGATGTATATTTTTCAAATTGTTTGTCTGAAATTCATAATGTCATTTTAGTGTAGAGATTGATAGTTATACCTTGGAGATCATCAATATCCACAAATACTTTTTATGACAATGGAACATTGTCTTTGTATATACCCTTTCTTTTATTGGTAACAAAAGTAATATAAGCAGATGGTCTCTCATATCCCATATTGCAATTACTATCACTGTATAGGAAGTTATTACAGAAATTTAAAATTATAGAAAGGATTCTAATCAAAATCTTTTATGTATAACTTGCAAGATGGCAGGGTCAGTAAGGAATCTCTTGTATTCTTTCATGGTCTAAATGTTTCTTTCTTCAGATCCTCGAGGAACTTCGAGTGGAAGGTGTTCCGGATTATTTGACTCCTCACAAAGTAAGTTCCTGAATGTTCTTTTTTTGCTGCTCTACAGTTACCTAGCATGCTAGGTGGAAGTCTGCAAGAATTCACCAGCAACCATCCAGCCTTGAGCATGCTGCTACCAACTCTAAAGCCATATACAGTTGGCCAGCTTCTATCTTTGTATGATCACTGGGTCGTGGTGCAGGGATTTATCTGGGGAATCAACTACAGATACATATATCATATATAAATTCATACATATACTTCTTTGATCAATGGGGTGTGAACTCGGCAATGTAAACTTGGTTAAACCTTGGTTAGGGAGATTGCCATTTCCTTGGCTCACAAGCCATCTTGACCATTCTTTTTCTTCTGGGTTTACTTGCATGTATGGAATTTCTTAGCTCAATTCTCAACTTTTGAAGAAATTCTTCTTGATCTCATAGGATCCCTTTATAAGGTCAACATTAGCCTCCCCAGCGATTATTGGGGGGCCAAGCCTTCTTGGACATGTGAGAAACAAATTGAACTTTGTGGACAGCTCCATGGCCTTGTAGTAATGTAGCAAGCTCTCGGGCTTCTCATGCTGTATAAGCTGCAAGGCAAGGTCCATCTTTGCATTCATCACCAGCTTCTCCACTCCAGGGACTCCGTCGTAGGCAGCAATGGTGATCTTCAATTCTTCTCCAGACAGTCTTTTTGAGTAGTTGATGTGATTGTGCCACCTTCATCAGGAACAGCAACTTAAACTCAAGAAAGTTCCTTAGAGAAGACAAAAAAAACAAAAAACAAACCTTAGCACTCGAGCTCTAGGCAAGAGCTCTTGATGGCACGTTGCAAGCTTTGCTATGGCGGTTATGACAAAAAATAGCAGCTGGGACTGGGCCGGGATGGCAGAAGTTTTATGCCTGGATGTTTGTGACGATTAGACACAACATAAACAGTGAGAAACTTCGATTACCATAAGAAGAGGTTTTTGTAGAGAACCAACTCCAGAGTTTCAAAGAGCTCTCTTACACCATCCTTGAAACAAGTACCACCACCCCCATGGTCTCCAACCACTCAGCACAGTTGCAAAGGAAGCTCAGTCTAGTAAATGTAATAGAAGTTTAACACTCAAACATTGTGAAATCCATCTTACTTTACTGTCACTTGTTTGAGGTTGACTGGTGATGAGCTTCTGCAATGTTTTTACTTCTTTTGGGATAACAACTTCAAATAGATAAGAAAGGCTTACCTTCAAAAGAGCAATGAATTGAGGAGATTTCTTGAAGAAAGTGTGCACAAACTGACAACACGTTTGTTGGACCTGATTTAAGACATGAGTCAGCTTATGAGTAAACTAATCTTGCTTACCTCGATTGAGAATGCCTTATCCAGAAACATGGCATTGATTCTGAAGAAGACCATAGGTAAAAGAGTGCAGAGTAGTGCTAAACATACAAAGAGCAGCGGATTAAATGCAAAGGTTTGGAACTTACAATCACTCATATCTTGCAATGCAACATCGAAATAGACTTGCAAAAGCTGCGGGATAAATTTTAGAGCATGTACCCCATTGCTGCTTCCAACGTAGCCTTCATTCCAGGATACAACCAATGATGTTCCTGCAAGATGGACCTTTGTAACCTTAAAAGCGATATAGTCACTTCTTGTTAATGCTGAGCCTTCATTTTCATCTTTCAAGAGGTCTGAAAACAGATCATCTGCTTCATAATATAAGCTTCTTCCAGAGAATTCTTTGCTAGGATCATTGCCCCCACCAATGAAAGTTCCCGTGTAAGTCAATGCTCGAAGTGCCTAAGAAAAGATGCCTCGAGATAAACAAATCACAAATGTTAATGAGCATATCACCTCAAGTGCTGGGTTATTTCGAATGTTCCCTGTGTTTCCGTGCAAAGATCCAGTGCATTGTTCTAGACTCTGGCCAAAACTGCATAAAAGCTTCACATGCTTCAACATCAGAAATCGAGTCATAGCTCGGAAATACTCACTTGGCAGATACAGAAGAGCCAAGAACAGTTGCAAAATTGACAACTGCAAAACTCATAAACCTAGCCATCATCTTCTTGAAGCCAATTGTCATGTATGCTTGACAGTGGCAGTGCTTGCCTTTTGTTTGAAGCATCAGAGAGCTTCAAGAAACTTAATCTCCAATGTGTATGACTGTAATACATTCCAAGCAAGGTTGTCAGTAATCTAGAGAAGAAGAAAAGAGAATACAGATGTTTGCCGGGGAGCTAAAAGCATCAAAAATAGAAAACTCACCTCTTCAATCACTGCCACTTGGCTCGCTATTCTCAACACTGAGAACTTGCCAGTGGATAGATGGACTTGCTGAGGTTAAGCCTGTGCAAGTCAACCAAGGTAGCTTGGCCAGTGACTCTAGAATGGGATCCAGCTTGTTGTCACTGAGCCATTGCACATGAAAATGCATTCAGTTTGGCTACAAACAATATGTGAAAGCTTTTTACCTCAAACTTAAGAGTGCCATACCATTGTTTGGCATGAAGAACTGGAAGAAATCAGCTTGACTGAGGAAGACAATATTCAGTTTGCAGCGAACTTGACAAGATGGTGTGTAGTGAGCTGCTTCCGTTAGAGGTAGTGCCGAGCTTGGCATATAGCAGCAGAGATAGATTCAAGCAACCTCTTCAAGTGCATTATTGCAATCTCTCGACCAAGCTGAATAGCAAAGTAGAGGATCCGTTAGTAGCAAAGAGCAAGGAAGGAAGTCTGGATTACCATGTCAATGTAGGCTATGCCATCAAGACTTTCAGGGAGGAGCTGCCTGTTCTGTTCCATGGAGATCTGAGCTATCAGATATACAGGAGAATGAAGTAAACGTAGAGTGGCTTATCTTGTTTGGTGCAGAGAGGACATCTCTTTCAGAGATCCAGTAAACTGCTTTCACAGACTTACAAGTGTATTATACAGGTGCTCTGGCTGAATGGTAGAATGCTTTTCAAGTCGATCTGGGTGGAAATCTTGAGCGCCTGGCAGCCTTTGGACAGCACACTATTGTGATCAGATAGTCTGTTCACGATTCCACAAGTGCTGTGGGAAGTCAGAGGTCTCTTTGACAGCATCTTTGAGTACAAACTGGACAGTAAAGGAAAGATTCATGAGCACAAGGTATATAACGTAAGGACGAATGCAATCATGCAGCGAACCTCATGGTGTGCACCACGGTGATAAGCTCTCCTGGAAAAATGCATTGAAAAAACTGGTTTACCCTAAAAAAAAAAACGTTTCACCCTCAACTGTTTTTTTGCCATGTGTTTTCATCTCCACCATTAAGCTTGAAAAGAATCTCGATTGAATATGTCACCCTTGCTCTTTTAGATATAGAAGGATGACTAGCAGGGAACCCAGCTCCGCTGGGATAGTTAGATGCTAATTCTACAAAGAGAATAATTTATTAAAACTTGCTTAAGTTCAATATGTTACAAGCACTTGGTTTATTTAATTTTTACTTAGTGATTGCAACCAAACACTATTTCTTAAATGGTTTACTGGAATAGAATAATACAAGCTTTGACTCAAAGCTTAAAAGAATTATTCAACACATGAAGAGGTGGCTTAATCATATTCCTCAATTTGGTATATTATTTGGGCATTCTAGATCAGGTTCATCACCTTCTATAAGCTCATTGGGGTTGAGCAATAGACTACTAAGCATTTTCCATCTCAAGGCATTTTTAATTTATGCCCATGTGAATAAGGAGTAGTTCCCTTAGGGTGGGGTTCCATGCTCCACCCACTTGGAAATTTCTCCTCACCCCCCCCTC
>NW_003314322.1:241540-247104 GCF_000143415.4 Selaginella moellendorffii | reverse complement strand
TATGCCATGTCCTACTGCAACTTCATTTATTGAAAGAGTGACCACTAAAAAGGAGCTCCTAGGGCTATTGATCAATGTGGATTACATCAAGCCAAGAAGTCTCCACTGGTGGTATCAAACAGAGCTTCAGGTTCTCTATATAAATCCATAAAGATTCAGAGAAGTTTTTTAGTATCTACATTCACTTTTCTTTGTGACAAGCTTGCTCCAAAATTGGCTAGGAGGCCTCCTCCAGATTTGGCAAAAATACCAAAGTAGCACTTAGCTATTTCAAAGCAAGTAGCTATTGCTTTGAAATGCTTGGCATTCGGAGATACATGGCAAATAATTGGTGCATTTAGAGTGGCTTCATGCACTCAAGCTTGTCTATGCTGATTCAGGTATTCATTGCTTGAGCATAAAGGACTAATGATCCATTGGCAGATGAGGAGGGAATAAATGAAGTTATAGCATGATTTTAGAGATTGCATGGATTCCCAAATTGTTGTGGTGCAATAGATTGCACTCATATGGCAATCGAGCTCCTAGGTTCAAAGGATGCAATAGATTGGTATGCTAGGGCAAAAAAGTACTACTCAATGGTAGTTCAAGTTGTGGTAGACAGTAAGACTTCATTCCTTTACATAACAATAGGGATAGTAGGTAGTGTTCCAGATAGACAAATTTGGAATTCTAGTGGTTTGAAGAAGGCATAGATAGAGAAGTGTTTATGTGGTCCAGTGTACCACAAAGAGTTTGGGGACATTCCATTGTATATCATTGCTGACAGAGGATAAGAGTGTGCTTTACTGGTTTTGGTCTTATATCCAAACAAGTTTCATGGCAAAGAGCAATACAACTTTCTTCATTCTTCTATGAGGATTGTTGTCAAGCAATCTTTTGGAATTTTAAAGAGGCAATGGAAATTGCTTGGTTAGAAGGGATTTAGAGGACATCTAGGCATCCTTGCGAACAACATCATGTCTTGCTGTGTGCTGCATACCTTGATGATCACAAGGAATGACAGGTTCATGGAAAATTTTGACCCTAATAGATCTAATTACAATGCGGACTACCTTCCATAGATTTTATTGTGAGAATGAAGTGGTCAGTTATATGGATCTCCAAAAAGTTTTAATGCCACATTAAACTCTCAAGGGCATTCATGTATAAGCTAAACACAGTGGACATCCTTATTTAATGTAAATAGTGCATTCAATGTATTTAACTCCTTGATAGTCTGCAAGAATAATGACATATATTTATTCAATGACAACTAATGTTGTGTTAATTTTTCATAGCTATTGAAATAATTTATCATGGGAAACTGTGTTGACTAAGTTTTATATATCAAGACAATCCCCTATACCATATTTTTGAATTGTCCATGAAGTTGTGAGTTTCATTGCTACAGCTATCATGTGTCATTCTGTTTTTTAAATGCTATTAGAAAAGGGAGGGATTCCTTTGACTTCAAAAAGTGCTAGAAACTATGCTAAGTTGGTACTTGAACTTATATAAAACACCTGTTGTTATAGGATAAAATGTGATGAGCACATAGTGCATTAGGAAGTCATTATTTGTTATTGAATATTTGTTTCATTCCTCTCTAAGAAGGAACACTTGTCCCATCAACTACACCCTTTTACTCTTTATAGTTGCAAATCTAAAAGAATGCCCTCTTGTGCCAATGATTCCTTCTTCCAATTAATACATCATTTTAGCAACACACTTGTGAGATATGTTTACCCTCTATCATAGGTTCACTTTAGTAAAAAAGAATACCTTTCCAAAGTAGTTTATCAACTATTAAGCTTAATTCCAGCAAGTAAAGCCAAATTGAAAAACTGTTACCAAGAATATATATTTTGAAATAGGGGCTAGATTAAAGTAAAGTAAGGGAACTTCATATGAGAAAAATATCCTTGACAAAAAAAAAAAAAAAAAACTGTAAGTATTTGAGTTTTGATTTCTTATTTAGCCATCACTCAAGTTAGTGACATGACTTCCTAGATATGTTAGCCTAGTAAATCCTATGGGACTTTCTTGTGGATTTCTTTTGTTTCCAAGGTCAAACAGTAGGAACATCAAGAATACACTTCAAGAATGAGACTTCTTCAAAAGAGCATATAATTTTTACTACAACTTACTAATGATCCATCCAAGCTAATAATCTGAAACATATGTTATTCATTTTTATTCATATTTTGGGTTTGTGTTTTATATATGTTCTTTTATTAAAAGTGACTAATTTATTTTTATGAAACATTAAAACCATAATTACATCTATCAATAAATTAAATTATTTAATTCATGTAGCTTAATTTATAGTTGTAATCCATAATATAAAATTGTAAGTTTAAAGCTGATTAATTTAACTTTTAAATCACTTGTAAAATTTCCATTAGAAATATAAAATAAAGCTAAAAAATATAATGCAGAAGATAATAAAATCTTGTTTTTTATTCTTTGAATTTACTCTCACTGACAATTCACCTAAAATCATAATTATTTTTTATTTTTTAAATATTTATTTTCAGATATGACTATTTGATTTTGGTTTGATTTGTTTATTGATTTAGTATATAAAAAAATTGTTTAATGTACTTTTAAATATCTCTTCTTTCTTTACAAAACCACAATAATAGTAGAATATGTTCTTATGAATATTTTTAATATAATATATTTTTTATAAAACTCATTAGTGTAATGTTATAATTTATAATTTTATGTTATTCTTTCAGCTAATAACAATTGTTTTATTTTATTTTAAATCTTCATATAACTGGGATATAATCAAGAAATGGATTTGATCTTTCAATATGTATGAGATAGCTTATACCATATTAGATAGCATGTTATTAATGAGACATGAATGCATAATTTTATTATAAAGCATTAGTATAGGTTTGTCTTAAAACTTTGCATGAGCTTTATGTTTTGTTTCAATTTTGTATTATATCAATCATATTTAAGCATAAGGAAAATATTGTGTTAGTTCAAATGGTAAATTAAGTGTTTTATAAAAAAAGTTAATGGTTTCGAAATAGAGTAGAATTATATGTCACATTTGTGAGAAAAAAATAACTCAGCCAGTAAAGATAGAAAATCTATTTTATTAAAAATTTATATTAGATATTTTAAAACAAATATTAATACATATGTAAAACCTTTCTAACCAGAATATAAGTTACTAATAGATCAAGAGTATGTAACACATTTTGTAAATTATAATATAAAAGATAACTACTACAAAAATTAAATGATGAAGAGAAAAAATATTTGAGAAAGAAAAACTTAGAATAAGAAGAAAGAAATTTAATAGAAATAAAATTTTAAATATTAAAAAGACTGCTCTATATGAAATTCTCATGAAAAGTGATTTAGGTTAAAAATTAGTAGAGCAGCTCTAAAATTAAATATCTATATTGTAACCTTTAAAGTTGAAAATTATAAACTATAGTTTATTAGGATTATATTTAGGTAATATCAATGTAGAAGTTATAATTTCAAAATTTGTAAGGAACTTTGAAAATTTGAAAAAAATTCTGTAAGATTGTCTCTTACTGAAGGATTTTAAATCATATATAGCTAAAAATCTCGAAAGTTTAATTTAAATTTAAAATTATTATTAGATTATTCAAAAATGCTTACTATTCAGCAATCATTGAAAGGAGAACATTATTATAAAAAAACTTAGATTATAGGAAATATTAATAAATTTATTATAAACTTACATCTAGCACATTCATATTTACATAATCATATTTTTATTTTTATTACTATATTTAATATAGTATAATAATATTCTCAAAATATATTAAAATTGAAGTAAAATTTTAATTTTATTTTATTTTAAAATAATATGTATTGTTGTTTTAACATTATCATTTGTGAATAAAGTTTCAAATTCTTCATTCTCTAAATTTTATTGTTGATATGCTCATTATAAAGAACATAAAAATATATAAATAAACTTAGATCTAACATATTAGAATATACAAGAATAATATAATGACATTTTTTACTTTTTAAAGTATAACATAGTATAATTATTATCATATAATATATTCTTTAAAGTTTTTCTTAAATGAATTTCTTAAAAAAACTTACAATTCACATTAATTTTAAGTTTGATATTTGTCAAGGATTTTTATAAGTGAGAATAATTTTCTTAAGTCTTCAAGAGGAGTGTTTTCTACAAAAATAATGATATTTTTGAGATGTTCTTAAGAATTGTATGTTTGGAATATATGCATCTCCAAATATTTCTCTAAATAGCAAAATACAATACATCTTTATGATTATCTGCTTGTGTCATTCTGACCTTGTAAGCATTGGTTTGTAGTCAAGCAAAGCCACAAAGGCTACAACAGGCAGCTTCTATTTAACTACTTATTAGAGCAAGAAAATATCATGCTACACCTTACAGTTTCTCATTCCCTAGACATTCCTCAGATGCTATCCAGAGGAGGTTAACGCTTTAGAGCCTTACAAGCACCTAATAAATTTCCCTTAAAGAGATGATGTGCAGTTCTATGGTTCTTTAAGAATACCTGCCAGTTTGCATCTGTCTTGAACATGTCTTCGGTTAGGTCCATTGGAGCAAAGGGTAAACATACATGCAGAGTTTTCATAAATAGCATTTCCTTCCAAATACAGAAGTGACAGGGATGAATTAGAATAATGGAGGCATGAGAATACATAGGATATCATCTTGTATGAGGTACAATTCAGTAGAATACTTTTTTCTTTTTATAATTACAGAAGTTTGAAACTTTTACAGAATAGTCTGGATGTGGCCTAAAGAAGAAAGATTGTATGAAGGAAAGTTTGTATGAAATTGTAAATTTTTATCTTCACTTTCTCGAGCACATCAGGATTTTGCTTTAGAAAACCATCAGCCATCGAGTTGTGACCAGCATTTATGTACATGTTGAGCATGTCTATGATTTCAGCGCTTCCAGAGACTCTCCTTTGTCATCTAGCTCATCCATGAGCAACAAAAGAATGCTTGTTTCCTGTGTCTTTCTAGAAGCTCTTCGCTGGTTGATCAGGTCCTGGATAAGCTTGATGACCTTTCACCTGGCCTGAGAATGGGAAAACATCACAAAACTATGTAAGACAATGCATATGGCTTTTACCTTCAAGGCTTTGTTGTAGGCAGTGTTGGGGAAGTTGATGGGGAAAGCCCTAAATGCCTTGGTTGACAATGTAGTACAAGGAGAAACCTCATCCACATCGAGACTGGAGTCTTTCCTATGTAAAATGTAGAGGACAGTTAGATACGTGAACTGTCATATCAGAAAAACCAGTATCAACGAGAAAATAAGACAGAGAGGAAGTACATCACTTACCCTTCTCATCTCGGTAAGAAGAACAATCTTATGCTCTGTAGCCACCTGCAGGCATGCTGTTGTAGGGGCACGTACTGCTTAAGAGCTTTGGGATTGTTCACAGTGACTCAGTAAGCTTCTGGAGCTTCAAGTAGCTCTCTTCAGTTAATCTCGCAAACAGATTTCGTCCAATGAGCACAACAGCGCTCTTTGGCCATCCTGTCTCAAAGCTGTCTTTGGAGAGCACGA
>NW_003314322.1:240520-241203 GCF_000143415.4 Selaginella moellendorffii | reverse complement strand
GCAGCCAGTCACGTTCATATTAGTGGCTCCAGTGACGATAACTCGAGAGCACCACTGCTGTATTGGCAGTGCACTCCTCGTTGGGAAATTTCGGATATTTTGATCGGCTCCAAAACTGTAGAGCTCAACACTGAATCTCAGTAGTTTCCAATCAAAAGAACCAAAATAAATAAATCCCAGCCTTTCTGCCACTCCTGGGAATAAGAAGGGAGACCTGCAATAGGAAAACCAGGCTGTAAAACACACAAGCACCTCCAAAAGCTCATTCATTGCAAATGAGAACAACTACTTTTTCTAGAATTCGACATATTCTACTTTACCATAAATTACCTGGACATAGTGTCATGAGTTTAAGGTTGATTAAACCTGCAATCCTTACTATTATGTGCTGAGATTACTTCATTTTCACATTTTTACATCTTCATTCTCCGATCCATCTTTTCTCCTACAGAAACATCAAACATCAGTAAGTGATCCACATCAATGAGAAAGAAAAGTGCCACAAAGATATCAGAGTCAATAACAATAAAAAGAATAGTTGTATTGATTGTGAGCCATTAGCTTGAATGCCACACGAGTTTGTAAAAATAATCAAAGACTGGATGTGTAGTTTACAATGGCACAAAAGGGAAGAGACATCTCTTACCTCACTCATTTGATCGAGAAAAACATGACTTGTCATC
>NW_003314322.1:236792-240330 GCF_000143415.4 Selaginella moellendorffii | reverse complement strand
GGACTCAGCTCAAAAGTAACAATGTTTGTCGAGATAAATGCTACTTTCTTCATGAATGACAAATATCATTGGTGTTATTCAGACTGAGAAGGACCGTCTCCATTATAAAGCCACACTAATAAAAAAGAGCATTAGTGAAAGCAATGGAAAACATGAGAGAAATACCAAGAGGAAGCAAGAACGAATGTTGGAGTTCTGTACTTGTGTTTGCAAGTGAATCCAAGCGTTCCCTTGCTGGCCTGGCATACTCACAAGAGGAGGACAACAAAAGGCCTCGTCCAGTAGTTTTATCATTGGCGCCGCCAAGGTTTCACTGCCACCAAGGCCAGCAAGCCCAATTTCCGTCCAGCTCTCGCCTAAAGAGATTGCAGGATTTTGCAACTTCTACCACATTCTGTTCATCATTTGGTTTTACTGTTACTTTGAAAGATTGAATCAGCAACTCACCACAGCTGAGAACAGTTTGAACCAGCTACGTTCTGGCACATAAGAAAATTGGTATGCTATTCAGATGGAATCACGTCAAGGATTGAGCAACTGAAACTAAGCTTTTCACCAAGGCAAGAACAAATAAAAAATGAAATAAAATTACCAGTCCTTCCCCCTGGGTCAAGCAGATAAATTCTAATTGCTGACCCACTGCATCGGCCAGTGCGGGTGCTTCCTGGCCTGAGTGGCATGACACAAGATCAGATCACCCGAAAACCTGAGGAGTTACCTGCTAATTTCCAGAGCTTTCTCATGGAACCCAAGGAGAGCCTCTTCCCGCAATAGTCCACTTTCTTTTTTTATTGAAACGACCAAGGAAACAAACAGCCTGTCAAACACACTTGAGAAGAGTTACTTACCTCCTAAACCTGATCAGCTGCTGATGGTGAACGTATCACCTGGCTCTTTTCAATCTTGGCATATGCAACTCACTGTCCTTGGCAAATAAAAAGGTTCTGCAGGATGCTCGTCAGTGCTCTGGTATGGAGCGCTGAGCTTGTTGACCACATGCAAACCAGCCAGTTCTCGCCTCTCTAGAATGTTCCTTTTGACAGAAGAATAGTACGCAATGGCCAGCTCAATCCAGGGCATTGGAATTTGAAGACATCGCAGCCAATTCTTGCATTTACAAGAACATACAATGGAGGCTGAAGTGGAATCCAGAAAAGCTTACCTTCCATATACCAACTTATAGCATGGAAGGAGAGTCCCGCAGCCAAGTTGTGACACACACACACACAGAGAGAGAGAGAGAGAGAGAGAGAGAGAGAGAGAGCTTGCAGCTCACAATCTACCCTAAAAATTTCCTTGATTTGGAACGTCATTAAAATCACATTGAAGCGTTGCCACCCCTTTGGCACCTGATCTATGCCGTCTATTTGAAGTTTTTGAATTTGAACTGTTAGATTATAAGCATATTCAGAAATAATATTCTAAAAATGGAATAAAAGACGCCGGATGCCATATGCCAATAGCACGTTTAAATAAGGGAGTATGATGACTAGCAAAGACCCCAGCTCCGCTGGGAGATATAGCATACCTACGATAAATACATCTTTTTTTCAGCAGAGCTGGGAAAAGTAAAGATGGAAAAATGTTGTTATATATACTTTGGAGCAGAACAACATGTAAGTCTGAAAAAAATAAAAGAGATAGCCATGTTTAACAAGTTAATAGTCATTTACAACTTTTGATGTTACAAGTTAGTCATAGTAACTTTGTAGGTGCATGATGCAAGTGCTAAGAACTTGCATCCACTCTTGCCATATAGAAGAGGGGAAGAATTACTGGCAAAGATACTGGGATTGTCATTTTCTAAGGCTGATAGGCCATAGTTTATCAAAAAAAAATGGGGGGAGGGGGGGGGGGGGGGAAAGGGGGAAAGGAGGAAATATAGTAGTGTTGCCATTAATTCTCTCCTTGCATCCCCCCCATTGGTAGCAAGTCTTCTAGCAATTTATCCAATGATAATGAGCTTTTGCCATGAGTCTTTGCAGCTAAGTTGATTAAGCATAACTTCAAAACCGAAAGAAAGAGTACAATGGTACTTTGGGAATTCATTGTTGCTGCCAAATTTGATAGCAAAAAGTGGATTTTGGTATACTACTCATTCAAAATTTATGTTTATTTGCCCAACAGGGTCTAAATGCTAATGAGTAACTGTATTACTATTATCTTGCTTGGTGGAGTGATGTTATGGAAATATGCTCATTTCCTTCAAAAATTACCAAAATGAGGTTTTCCTAGGATTGCCTTATCAAAGTACATGGTATAGTACAAAGAAATTACAATAATAATTCACGACATCCTATGGTTCAATAAAGGCTTATTCATTCCTTGGCTTGGGATGGAAAAGAAAAGCATGTAAAAGGGAGTCATGCAACTTTACCATCAGTGTGTATGTTAAGTTGGGCTTTGTGAGTTAGAAGATGGTGGTGCCCAACTTTGGAGGTAGGGCTTATGTTATTAACATACTAACCTGGCTTCGCACAGCAAAACTTTAACTTCCTTTCCTAGCTGCAAGTTGGAAGCCACGTAAAACAAAAGGTGGTGGGTGGAGGCCAATGACATCAGTAGCAGTCAGTTGTTTGGCCTTTTCTTTGGTGCCTATACCACCAACACTGGCTTCACATCCCTCACCTAGTGTGTGCATTTCCAAGCAGTCAGCCCTGTTCATTGCAAGAGGCAATGTGATGGCTCAAGTAGTACATCGCATACCATGTCACTAATAACAACCTACTCACTTAGTGCTGGCCACCTCTGGTAACAATTACCAAGACATTCTCGCTACTGAGCTGATGAGTCAGGGCATCCTTCCAAGACCGTGGGAACCTGCCTGCACAGTGAATGAGAATGAAACTCCCAATTACACCTCTACTTGTAGGCAATTGTGGTAAAGCCTCTGCTATCCAGCTACTGACTCTAACACTGGGCTCATGGACACATAAGTTAATAGGGACCCCAACTCCACTGGGAGAAGTAGAGAACATTTCAATTTGAGAAGATGTAGTTGTATATACTTTGGAATAGAACAACACATCTTATAAAAATAAAACAAAAGAATAATGATTTATTGTGATTCTCTTGGTAATGAGATTTAATGGTCACTTATGTAATTTTTTTTCTTAGTTGAAAATAGGGAGCACAATCTATTTCACTATTGTGATGAACATTTAACACATGACTCTTTCAAAAATGTTTGCCAGGAAGCAATGCTCCGAGTTCTAAAACAAATTCCCATAAATATGGAAATTCAACCACTATCATCTTCCAGATCTTATTTGAATTTTGTAAAATGTTGTAACTACTCTTGCTTCATCACGACCAAAACCTAAAACACTTGAAAAAGAATGTAGAACACTAAATCACCAACATTTATCCTCTCTAGTTCAAAATTCTTTTGCAAGAAAATGAATAAAACAATAAGGTTTACCATTGAAATGCACACTTTCCATTTATTTTGTCACCAATTCTTCCACTCCTTGTCACTCGATGGCCAGTGATTGTAAGCCATCAAGAAGCACATGCAAGTAATGCCATCAGCTTGGAA
>NW_003314322.1:210102-236639 GCF_000143415.4 Selaginella moellendorffii | reverse complement strand
CATACTTTTTTTGTAAGTTTACGCACTCATGAATGAAAGCTAATAACCATAACTCTCCTGAGACCCGTGCTCTCTTGCCATAGCAAGGATCCCAACTCTACTGGAAATATATCTTGGTTGGCGAACTTACTATTTTAAATGCATACAAGGTTAATTTTTTCAAGAATTTACTACCATCTATATTCATTACATCGTGCATTTGTTATATCATTATGATTTATTAGTTGGTGGAACTTAAGATGGTTTGGAATATTTGTCATCTGGATATCATGCTATAAGAGATAGCAATGAGTAGTTTATTTTAATGATAGACAATTATTAGTTTGTCTATACATTTTATATACTTCATAGAGCAGTTTTAAGTTATTTTAAAACTGTAGTGTGGAGTAAATTAAATATAAGTATATAGCATCAAGTGTTTTTAATTTGCATTTTGCTGTTAATTGTGTCAAAGTTTTTGCTTTAGTTTTGCATGTATAAAGAACCTAAAGTTGTATTTCTTGTTTACCTTTCTCCTTATATACTAAGAGGTTTATGTTCTTATATCATAGATAAACAACTTTTTGGGCTCCTCTGTGCTGTTGTAGAAATAATACTTACAATGACAAATCATGGAAGATAAGGAAACATAAAATAAATTTACCATCCATCCAAAGATAGAAAAACTATTTCAAGAAACTTTTACACAAGAGAAACTTTATAGATCTTCTTAAACTAATATTCACCTTTATCTTTAAAGAAAGATAATAATTGCATTAGAGATATAATATTTGTATTAGGACAAACCTGTACTAATGCTTCATGATCAAAATACACATTCATGTCTACTATATGACATGGTATCTAATATGGTATGAGATATCTCATACACATACAAATATCAAATCCATATCTTAATAATATCTCAAAATTAAGCAAAGTCTGTTATATTTTTAATCAGTCTTCTTGCTCATAATCTTACTTAATTCTACCAGCAGCTTTACATGACTTTTATCTTTTATCTCAATATTGAAAAAATGATTTATTTTCTATAGTTAATACATATGGTTTACATAAGTCTTTTGATCTTGCTCTAGATTTCTTCTGCATTTGTATTATCTCAATCTCTATCAAAATATAAGGAAAAATATCTTCTTGGTTCAAAATGGTCAATTAAGTATTTAAAAGAATAAGATTTAATGGTTTCAAGAAAGAGAAAACCTATATATATCACATTTGTGAGAGAAAAACAGCTCTGCTGGGAAATATAAATTTGATAGAAATAAGAATTTCAAATATTAAAAAGAGTGGCCTAAATGAACTTCTCATCAAAAGAGATTCAGATTAAACATTAGTACAACAATTTGAATATAAATATCTAGATTGTTAGGAATAAAGTTTAAAATAATAAACTCATGAGGATTATAATTAAATGACACCATTCTAAAAGTTATGATTATAAAAGCTTATGAAAGTTATATCGTCAAAAGCTTTAATAAAGTTTGAAATCACAATAATTTATTCAATATGGTCTCTAGCTAATGGTTTTTAAATCATATAAAGCTAAAAATCTAGAAAATTTTATTTCAAAAATAAAATTAAAATTAAATTATTAAACACAGAAATTATCTATAGGATAACATGATTATGAACAAATATAGATTATAAAACATATTAATAATTTTTATAAATATAGATCTAGCTTTTAAATAATAATATTATTATATTTTGTTTATGCTATTATATTTAATAGAGTATAATAAAATTATCAATGCTGAGAGCAATGAAAATTAGTGATTAATGTCCCAGCTACGCATCGTGTTTATTCCTAATATTTTAGTAATTTTAAAGAGTTGTAATTGTAATTGTAATTTTTAAGATAATCATAATGATAACATACATAGTTAAACATAATATAATGTTTATATTAAAAATCCCTTCTACAATTGACTCTATCACTAACACACATCATAACATAATAAATATAACTCATAATATTATATCACATTTAAAATTCTAATTGTTGAGTGAAGTCTTCTATTGTATTTTCTATTGTATCTACTATATACTATCTTTTTACAATAAAATTATCTTTAATTTTATTAATGTAGTATTGAATCAATAAAATACTCTTTGTTCTATAAAAGTTCTAACTCTACTCTTGTAGACTAAATATGATTTATACTCTACTCTAACTCTACTCTTGTAGACTAAATATGATTTATACTCTACTCTAACTCTACTCTTGTAGACTAAATATGATTTATACTCTACTCTTGTAGACTAAATATGATTTATATAATTAATTACACTTATAATAATATTCCAAAACTAATGAAATTTCTTTAGTTTTCTTCAAGAATGTGGATATTTGTCTTATCAACACTTTCTTTGAATAGAAAAAATAAATTAGTTTTTAATATATTTACTAATTTATATTTCACAACAATAACACTCCTTTATTTTATTATTTGCTCCAAATATCTACTATCTGGTTTTTAACTAAAATAATCTTTACTCTAAATATTAATTATATTATTCATATTCAAATCAACTTTTCAGTATTTTTAATATATTTTTCATCTTGTAAAATCCATCTCTGAGACTTAAGTTTTATTGCCACTATTTACATCCCTTGGAGTTGAAACTGAAAATTCCATGCTTAGTGGAAGATCTCGTTCCAGACTTGGAAGGTACAATCGCTAGCTTGGTCCATGAGGGATTCAATCAGAGCGGCCAGTTGTGCATTCACATGCAGCGTCTTTAGGTGAAAGGTGAGGTATCCGACACTCGTCTTTAAATTCTATCATATTCTTTGTTCTCAAATCGAGCTTTGATCTAACGTATTTGGTGTTGGTTGTGTAGGTGAACGATGCATTGATCACTGCCGTTAAGAAACTCAAAGGTGGAGATCCTCGCCAAGACAACACGTCAATCAGGCCCATGATATCTGGGTCGTCAGCAGCTACAGTGGAGAAGAGCGTGAACGAGGCAGTGAAGGCAGGCACCAAACTTTTAGTTGGTGGTAAGCGAAGGGGAGCTTTCATGGAGCCAATGATCCTGGAAGACGCTCCCTTTGACACGGACACAAGGAAGGAAGAGATTTTCAGTCCCGTGATCCTTCTCTACTCATACAAGTCAGCTCTCAAAGTTTCTTAGCTCCCGAAGTTCTTCTTTACTTCCTTTTCTTTTCTCTAAACTTAAAACGGTGGTGACGGAGTGATTTCAAGGAAGCTGTGATGGAAGCTACCAGCACGCATTACGGTCTCCAAGCCGGCGTCTTTATGTGTGATCTAAACAAGGCCTTCTATGCGTTTGAGCATATAGAGGTAGCTTTGCATTTGAGATATAGAAAGTATTGATTGACTGTTTGATAATTATTTGATCCTCACAGGCTGGAGGAGTTTGTCTCAACGATCCACCAAGCATGTGCGTTGATAGCCAGCCATACGGTGGGATCAAAAACTCTGGAATCCAATGAGAGGGTGTCAAGTACGCAATGGACGACATGCTCGAAACCAAAGTTTTAGTCATGTGCAATGCAACGCATCTTACTTTTGATCAAGCTCGAGCTCGAGCTTTTGAGAAGAGTAAATACAGTCTATCCACAAATCATTGCCGAGTTGTCCTGGTTTGCTCGCTCGCTCTCTAGCACCATCAACCTTTTACCTTTAGGTTGGAGAATGCTTGTCTATAAACTCCTGGGAGAAGGTCCATAGCTTGTGAGCGAGTCCAGGATCTCTGCCATAAGCACTACAGTTGGATTTGTTGGAATCCACGAAGTATTGCCCAGTGACGTCCTTGAGGCTTGGATGTAAAGCCGCGTAGCACGTCATAGCAGTGCTGAGAGATCGATCACATATTAGTCACGAAAAACTTCCAGATTATTGGGAGAATTCTTCTTACCTGTGGCACATTTTTCCAAAGGAAGCTGGAGAAGAACTTGAGAACCCCTGCATGAAGATCAAAGTTCCATAAGTAACCAAAAACAAACTCATTATGTAGAGTGTGTATGGCATCAAAGTAGATATAGTTTAAGATTTGTGTGATATCATAAAGTTATAATACTGTTTTTAAGAGTAATCTTTTGTGCATTGATACATGAAAATATAAAAATAAATACAATGGTGTAAAGGTAAAAATATGATTGAGACAAGATTAAACACAATACAAAAGGCTACCATCTTAAAAAATATGATTCATCATCACCTAAGCCTTTATTATTATTAAATCAATCTATGGACAATATTTAAATTTTCTGATATATTATTTTCTTAGGAAAAAAAGATTATGTATCATCAACATCATATCAAAGTAAGACCTTACCTCCTTTCATTGAGGCAAACAAACGAGGCAAAGAGACAAACTCATTATGTAGAGTGTGTACCACATCAAAAGTGTCATTATGAACCCTGGATGAACAGCGTTGGGTGTGATGTCAACTCCTTCAGCCTATTCAGCGAAAAAGAAAGCATTGACAAATACCTTGAATCTCATTGCCAGTTCTTTGGCGTGGAAGATGTTCGCAAGCTTGGATTGACTGTATGCTCTAGTGTCGGAGTACCTTTTGGAAGAAAAAAGGAAGAATGTAAGCTCACTAGAAGAAAAGAGAGCTGTTTGGTGTACTAATGACGAGATTCTCAGGTGCCTTGACAGTTTCACCACCTGCTTGAGCAGCCATTGACAAGCTGTCCTTTCCACCTTCTATTGCGACCTCAAGCTTGATCATAGTGTCGCGAAGAGCAACAGCAGCATTGTACATATGTGCTCCTTCGGAATCAAGCTCAACCTGCAAAGTTAAACATATCATAAGGTGAAATATCCTTGACAAAAAAAAAGTTCTGGCTGAGCTGCAGGATGCTCATCAATGCTCTGGTATCAATTTATATTCCAGCAGAGTTGGGGTTTCTGCTATAGTAGTACTGCACAATAGGAATAAAGCGGGTAGGTAGAGAACAAAAATAAGTGCCCATTCCATAGCAAGAAAAAAAGCTATTTTGATTCACTAAGATCAAGGTACAGTTCAGTATAGTATTTTTTTTCTTTTAATATTACAGAATTTTTGAAACTCTTACAGATTTGAAAACTCATGGCCTCTGTTGTGGCAAGAAACTGTGCTGTTGGGATCCAAGGCAGTCCTCCTACAAACACCAGATAAAGTAATAATAGGACAAATAATAAATATTCACCTATAGCCAGCAACGAAGTAATGGACGACAATGAAGATTTGAATCTTGGCAAGCTCGTCGGACCCATATCTTGTTGACCATTATACTCTTAGCATTGACCATTGAGCGTCATATACCAAAAGAAGAAAAACAAGAAGAAAAAGAAGGGCAAGAACATCGTGAAGAAGAAGAAAAAGCAAAAATCTTAAGAAACAGAACAAAGTGAAAGCTTGGAATGGAATAGAAAATGCGGCCTACAGACATATGTCCTTTCAGAACCTTTCTTTAGTTGGCTGAATTTTCCTATTTCTTGTGCAGAGGTTGAACTTTGTCAAACTATGAGCGCTAGCTTCCCTGGATTTGGACGATGTCAAAGGATTTCTTAAGCATGGAAACACTCATCAGAGGCAGCAGACACGGTTTATGACGACTTAACTTGGACTATAAGAGCCTTGTATCAGTGGCCCACTTCATCACGGAACTACGCTCATCTTCAGATCATCGATCACTGCCAAGAAAATTCAAGGAGGAAGAAGACATGCCAAGCTGCAATACCTGAGGATGGGAAGTTGGAGAGGGAACATTTTGGTTTTGCTTCTGCTGTCTCTGAGCTTGGGTGTTTTGGCTCATGATGAGAGTGGAGGATACAAGAATGGCTACCACAGTTACTCGAGATCCTGTCCTCAAGCCGAGAGAATCATCAGGGACACTCTGAGCAAGCACACCGATTGGGACAGGACGATACCAGCAGGAGTTCTTCGCTTGCACTTCCACGACTGTTTCATCGACAGGAGTAGCTTTCCAAGATTTAAATTCTGGTCTTCTAACTTTGCTGTTCTTCAGGACTGTGATGGATCAGTTCTTCTTGACTCAACTCCCACCGATGGAAGTAAAGTGTAAAAATTGTCCCTTCCAAGCCTCATGTCTGCCAAGAGCTTCATTTTTGTCCTGGTGTTGTCTCCTGCGCCGACACTCTTGCCATAGCTGCCAGAGTTTCAACCGTCATGGTAAGTTTAGCATCTTTTTAGAAATACTGGATCAAGTTCTAAGATGGAGAGGAAAGTATTACCAAGTCCCAACTGGATGCTACCACGGAAGAGTTCCATCCAGGAACGCAAGAACACCTTACAATCTCCGTTTGGGGATGCATCAGCTCTCATTAAAAACACTGGGTATTTCAATTGGCGCCAAAAATGTAAAATAGTTGTAAATCACAAAATTTGCGAACCAGTCAGTTCTCGCCTCTATAGGATGATCCTTTTGACAGCAGAATAGTACGCAATGGCCAGCTCAATCCAGGGCACTGGAATTTGAAGACATTGCAGCCAATTCTTGGAGATCTTTCCCATCTACAAGAACAAACAATGGAGGCTGAAGTGGAATCCAGTAAAGTTTACCTTCCATGTACCAACTTATAGCATGGCAGGAGAGTCCCGCAGCCAAGTCGTAGTGTAGGCGTACTTCATCATGAGATTGGGCAGTGGGCGCTTCGTCACCTGCACTTCATTCGACACAAACACATCCAGCTGAAACCAGAGTCACTCGTGGGACTCGATGTCTGTGACACAGGGACGCCACCTGTTTACTCCTCCCATTTTCTCCTTGGCCTCGTTCTGGATGAAGGCCTGGTCCTCGAGGATGGCAGCATCTATGATCTTTTTTGCAGAGATGCTCCTCTCGCCCCATGTTTGCCCCAATCTGCCTGATCGCCCTATGAGAATTTTAGTTGCTGGCAAGAGCTCAGCAGCAAATCCACCTGCGAGCTCTAATCAGAGAAATCAAACAAGCAAGAACAACAGGAAAAAAATTCTTTTTTTTTCCTTTCTAAACGACAATGAATAGAACACTCACTTGGGACTGGTGCTCGTAAGGATTGGGAAGACCATCTTTGTCACGGCCACTTTTTTTTGCACAGCCGGCTCGTCAGTCCCCAGCCAGTCCGATCAAACGCAGCAAACAGAAAATTTCAGCACACAGAGAGAGAGAGAGAGAGAGAGAGAGAGAGAGAGAGAGAGAGAGAGAGCTCACAATCTGCCCAATCGCCCTAAATTTTTTCTGTTGATTTGGATCGTCATTAAAAAATTGAAGAGTTGCCACCCCTTTCGCACTTGATCTATGCCATCTATTTGAAGTTTTTGAATTTGAACCGTTAGATTATAAGTATATTCAGAAATAATATTCTAAAAATGGAATAAAAGACGCCGGATGCCATATGCCAATAGCACGTTTAAATAAGGGAGTACTAGCAAAAGTCCCAGCTACGCTGGGAGCATTGTGTTTATTCCTGATGTTTTAGTAATTTCAAAGAGTTGTAATTGTAATTGTAATTTTTAACATAATCATTATTATAGCATACATAATTAAACATAATATAATATTTATATTGAAAGTCCTTTTTACATAATTTATGCTTAATATATAAATTGTTATTATATTATAACATGCTATATTATAATGTATATATTAATTTTTGTTTTTTTAGTATCATGATTTTTATGATATTAAAATATTATAGAATAAGTTATTAATATATTAACTTATAATTTATAGTATAATTTGTGTAACCAGAAGCCCATGCATGCATTGTCATAAAGTGTGGAATACAAATAGATTTCCTATTCCATCTACATGATCAACAAGAAATAGGTGTGACTCACTCTTATTGTCTAATGCTAGCTCGCAATAGTGCTGGCTGGATGGTGTCACCCTAATAACTTGGATATGAGCATACATCACTTTTTTTCTCTGTGGCAAATTGTGGCAGCATTACATCTTGAATCTCTGTCAGATCCTCATCACTATCAAGCTTCAAAAAAGCTAATCAGCTCACTACCCTAGCCTGAATTACCCTAATGCTTGGCTAGATAAAGATATATCTTAGCCCACATATCAATGTAGAGTTCAAATGGCCAGTCCCGCATGTAGAGCTTCCACATTGGAAACAATTTTCCAAAGATATTTGTCATCACAACGTCTGCTTTCCATTGAAAAAAAATGCGAAGGAGAAGAACATGATAATGCATTGAGAGAAAAAATACAAGAAACAACCTTGTGTTTCTTTCAGTTAGATTCACTGTTTGTTTCAGAGTTCAAGTAAAAAAGGTTACACACGAAAAGAATAGCAGATAGCAGATTGTATAATTTATGATGTTGAAGTGTTCAGAGTACATCCACACTTTCATACTTTGCATTTATACATTTTTATAAGTACTTAAATTTATTTTCTAATATAATACCTGCAGTCAAAAAAGTTATATGTGTATTAATACGAAATTATAATAGTGCATTAGCATTTGCATCAATAGGTGCAAACATTGAAGAGGTTGCAGTAGGTGACCCTTATTATTTTAAAATACATGGACAAGTTTATCATAATATTGGTTTATTCACAGTTATATATTTTAGATACTGCTCAAGCAACAGAAATAAGTATGGTAAATAAGTTTTGAAATAATAAAATCAGTGATATTATTTGTGATTTTTTGAGAACATTTGCTTGTGCTTCATCAGCATTTCACTTGACAAGTTCTTGTCAACTCATCCATGATGTTTTGCATTTTATCTAACACTTATTTTGCTTTTACTTTTGATTGTTGCCTACTTGACGGTTTGTTTGCATGGTTGGTTGTGTAGAATTTATTGTCTTTATCCATCTTCCTCTTGCCACTTTTTATGCTTAGAAACTTAATACATACATAGGTAAACTTCATGTTTATGTTAAGCATTAGTCCTTAATTCTTACCATCACATCTCACCATTGTGGATTTATCATTTTCCATCTCTTCAAACATTTGGAGAGGTATTTTTTGAATCAACCTAACTTCTAACTCATGCTTCACACACTTAAGCATATCCATCGCCACCTTTTTATCATCTCTCCAAGTCCTCGTGAACTTTACAGGCACTAAGCAGTCACTAAGAAGTGAATGACATTCTCTTGATGAACCTATCTGCATCTTGTATTAGTTTAGTTCTCTTGAGAAAGTCTGCCACAGTACGTGCTCGTGTGATAAGTCCACATTATCCACATTCTCATTATCATCAGGATCATACAAGAGTGGAAGTGCCTGGAAATTTAGAAAGCAGAGAAAACATTGTTCAAGTTATTACTTTCTGATCATCCCCAGCGGAAATAAGTGAAGAGTTAGGCAGCACACTGAGTACAAGAGTCACCACATCTGTGATCCATACGCCGCAAATAGTTGAGAACCGTATGGAACTGTTTGCAGGACTTTCCCAGAGGCTCATTATGCGAAGCCAATGTTGTTGTTGTCCTTGTGTTCTCCACCACATCATGTGCAGGAAAGACAGAGACAAATAGGGATCATCATAACAATCTGCTCGAGGCTACCCCACCATGTGGAGATGATTCCAGTGGAGTGGTTCCATAAAGCTTCTCGATCTAGGCCCCAAGAATATGTTATATTGAAATCCCTAGCAATGGCAGTACCACAGAGAATGCTACCGTCCCAACTCCATTCTCAAGCCCTGGAAGAATGCGTGAAGCCCTATCTTCCGGCCTGCTATGAGAGTTCTAAACAGCACGGGAGGGATTTTTTTTGGTGGGTTCCTCTTTGCAGTGAATGGATTTTCTTTAGTGAGTGTGCAGTTCCATGTGCTGATATCAGTAGCACTAAAGAGGAGGAAAATTCTGTATTGGGACAGCGAGCATAACTGCGAGTGTGCGCTCATATTTACATGATTCTGAGTCTGCGCAAGCGTGGAATTTAAGTAAGCTTTTGCGAAAGTGACCGTGAGTGATATGGTGTAAGCTTTGTATTGCTTACTTGTTGCTTAGTACTTCAACAGGAATACCAGAGGAGAAGAGACATCTTGCGACAGGCCAACTATAGGCTCCATGGTTCATGTGGAGTACACAGCCTGATTATGTAGAGGAGCTGTTGATATAAATGTAGAGAAGCAAGGTGACTTTGAGCTTGAACTGAGCAGTGGGCTTGTACTTGGCCTTCTCGACACATATGTTACTGTTATGTGTGTTGGTCAAAGTGCTCACTTAGAGCAAAGAGGGAAAGACATTTGCTATTTTTTGTAGCCAGTCAAGGGTAGGAGACACCTTATATATAATGTAGTATTACAACACAAATACAATTGAATCTGGCACCACTTCACTTAATTTGTCCTCAGACATGTGATGCTAATAGTAATTGGATTTGTACAGCACCGTGTCCCTGTAGAGAAACGCATGGTCATCATTACCACTTCTAGAGCTGCTGCTCTGGATCACTGCCACCACTTTGAAGCTCACCTTGCCATTCAGAGATGGCTCCAAAGTGATAGAGCAAACCAGGACCTCATCAATCTCTGCTGCTCGTGGGTGATGACGGACCCTATAAGATCTTCATCCCTGTCCCTTGTGAGATCTTCGTCCTCACACTGCCCTTCTCACCTGGCTGCTATGTACATGTGACTGATCCCAAACTGGTGGAGGATTCTCATGGCCTTGAGATCTTCTCACTGGTGATGCTGCTGCTGCTACTGCTGTGATTCCGACTCCAAATCTCCTCTCTCTCTCCAGCCACTGCTGTCATTGATCAGATAGCGATATGTAGTGGTGCTTAAATTTTGTATCCTGGATCCACACGAGTATGATGATAGCAAAGAGCAAGACTTACCTGTAGCATTAAGTCGACTCTACCATTGGGACTTCTAGATAGCCTTTCTGTCACCATACTGCCGTAAAAAGCTGTGACAAAACCATACCCCAACCGAAGAACTTCCTCTAGCTTTGATAGCAAAACTTACAAAGCACTATGTTTACCTGTATCCCAAGATATTCATTGACTTTCTCCAAAAAGAATAGATATCAGAGGTTCCACTCTGTAATCAAGACGAAAGGATAAATGTAAACACTGCTAACACAGCAGTATATTGATACCTGTAAGCGACAGGATCATATGGGTGAAATATGTTTGTTCATCATTTGCCTGCATGCTGGCTTTTTCTCTTCAATGCCTTCATCTTCCCAGTACTCATGACCTGTTCTTTTGCAAACACATTCAACTTACGTTGCAAACACTGTAAATCACATACATACCCATTTCCAAAGCATTCATTCTGGAGACTCAGAAACAGTGACAACTGCAAAAAATGCGAGAAAGAAACTTATCAACAGTGAAGAATCAAGAAGCTCGCTCTCCTTGTTTCGTTCCTAATGCTGCAAAGTGACACGAGAGAGAGTTAGACATGAAACCCTCAGATATGAACAGCCATAACTGTTATAAGAGAGTATTCCATCATGTCCTCCAAGCCAGTTTTTTTGCACTTGACTGCCAACACTTCCTCAAGAGAACTTGTCATAAACTGAAGAGCACCATGTATGGCTGTCCTGTATGACTATCCATGTAGAGACTACGGGGTTTATAGCGCTGCAAAATAGAAATCCCTCTCAATTCTTTAAAAACGCAAAACTGAAGAACAAGGAAGCGAACCGTGGACGAAAATTTCTATTTTTTCTCTTGGTTCCAGCCTCGAGCACCTGGAACAAACAGGAACTTTAAGCCTCAAAAGAGAATAGCGAAGAGCAAGAGAGTGAAAAACCTTGATTCTAGTCGTGGTTCCGGCCTTGAGAACCTGGAACAAACAGGGACTTGAGAGACCCGAAAGAAGAATAGTGACGAGCAAGAGAGTGAAGAACCTTGATTCTAGTCGTCGATGACAACGTGAATCCCCTCGTTGTCCAAGACGTCGTCCCTGTCGTGAGCTCCATCCACCATAGCCTCTTCGCCTTTCACTCAATCCTCGTCGCATTTCCGAGCAGAGCACGTCGATCTGCCGAATGCACCTGCGCAGGCAGATGCTGGTGGATTTGTTCCCGCATAAGTCTGGAAGGCGTCGAGCCTGTTCTCGCTGATCATCGAGCACAACTATGGCGACACAGAGAAAGCCGTGAGCCTCTCAAACCTTTGCAAATGGAGAAACAAACACAACCTCATTGTAATAGGCTGGAGCTTTCAGCCGCTTAGGATCGTTATCCAGTGCTGTTCCCAGGACTTCTTCCGGAGCTGTCCAAAAACGAACGCGTTAGAGTTTTTTCTAGTGTCTAAATCGAAGGAACTCACTCAAAGGTGTTGGATAAAGAACAAATGTGGGTTGCGGCTTTTGGTAGGAGGTTTTTGGTCCCTCGCCAGGCTTGATGCCACTGTTACTGCGATTGGCCGGAATATCTTGGTCATCCTGGAACATCTCAAGTTAGAATCACAGGGACGATGATAGGGGGGTCGAGACTCTTTTACCAGATGATATTCTGCGTTGAGTACTTTTTCCATAAGTGCGACTCGTTTCTTCACGAACTGGATAATTCTCCTGTTGAAGAATGCTTCAGCGTCGGTTAAATGATTGTCATTTTCCGCCGCATGAGCTTTAGAACTCGAGAATGAACCAACCGGAGCTGACTGTAGCCTTCTAAATCGTGCCATCAAACACGCACACACACTCACAGAGGCACACACAGAGACACACACACAGAGAGAGAGAGAGAGAGAGAGAGAGAGAGAGAGAGAGAGAGAGAGAGAGAGAGAGAGAGAAAGTACCTTCCCGCTAGCGATGATCGATGCTCTCTCCTCGTGGTCACGCGCCCTAAAAGACATTTGAAATTTTTTATGATCCCAAAAGTCACGACTTTACATTGTTTAATCTCAACTGTTAGATTTTGGCATATGCCCAGAATAAGTGTCCCCAGTATATGCTATTATTATACGGGCTCTTTCGTTTAAATATATGAGTACTAGCAGAGACCCCAGCTCTGCTGGGAGATATAGTATACCTAAGATAAATACATCTTCTTTTCTAATTTTACAATGTTAGAAATTTTGATTGTATACAAAGTTAAATTTATCTTAATTTTGCTACTCTTCACCTCTAAATAAATGCACAATAATGCAAATAGATAAAAAATGCAAGTTTTAGAAAAGATAAGCTATATATATAATGTGATCATTTTGTTTTATTATTATCATGTTATAATAAAATAGTGCTTATTATTGATATTATTACCATTTTCTGAACACTATAATGGTGAATGATATAATGGATTTTCTTTGCTTACCAGAAGAAGTAAATCTATATTGTCATAGAAGTGTTAAGATGTCATTATGTGTGACAAAATTCCATTTTTATTACTGCTCTAATCCCAATTTCCAATGCATGCCATTAATATTACTGCATTAGTAATAGAACTATTCAGTATCTACATTATCAATAATTAAAAAGCTGTATTATTTGAATTTATCTGGATTATTGTGATATTTTTTAATATCATCATTTAAATTAATCATGGGAGGACCCTAGCATAAATTCTAACTTTTTTTTTAAAATCTATCTGCTATTTGTAAGACATGTTGTTTCTCCTTTTTCTCAACCTATTTTTAATTTTTACCATGCTCATTGAATAGCCCACCACTTGATAAGACTTAACACCCAAGGAACTTCATGTGCTTGGATGTACCAGCAAGGACTCCTTAGCTTATGGAACTGCAGAAGGTAGCTCAAGTTTTTCTTTCATATCCAAGAAGAAGCTAACAAAGCTTTTTCTTGTAGTTTCTTAAGTCTTCAAGAGTAGTGTTTTCTAAAAAAATAATGATATTTTTGAGATATTCATAAGAATTGCATGTTTGGAATATCTACATCACCAAAGATTTCTCTAAATAGCAGAAAACAAATTACTTTCCAATATAAATACTACTATGTTTTTCATAAGATTAGCAACCTTCCTTATTCTTTCTTGCTTCAAATGCCAAATCCATTATATGTTTTTTTCTCTAAAATCCTTCTTTAGGCCAACTATCAGCTTTTTATTTTTCTACTTACTACAAGGTCTCATCTTTTCTCATTTGCAATAATGTGTTAGCTTGGACTATTGAAATAGGAGATTGTGATCTTAGGATACCATTATTTGCACGAATTTACGATGTTAGTTTTTGTAGCAGTGGATTGTAACACATTTGTTAAGGACCCTTTGATAATAAGATTGAAATGGTGACCTTTGTGGCCTGAATTCATGTTTCTATGCTCCCTGCCACCACAAGCCATTCTAAGGAAGCTCCTGAATCTAGTGTCAGGCAATGCAACTGATGTTAGATCTCTTCCTCTTGCAAGGATATGTGTCTGTCTGGGTATTCGCAAAGGTGCTGAATCCAATTCTATTCTTCTTCCACATTTTGTCTTGGGTGATTCATTATTTGCTTTCATTGTTTGAGAGTGAAGTGGCAAGAGACTGACTTTTTTTTATGAAATCTCTACTTGTGTCATTCTGACTTTGTAAGCATTATTTTGTAGTCAAGCAAAGCCACAAAGGCTACAACAGGCAGTACAATGTACTCCTATTTAACTATTTATTAGAACAAGAAAATATCATACTACACCTTACTATTTCTCATTCCCTAGACATTCCTCAGATGCTGCTCATAGAATTCCAGAAGCTGTAACTTGACTCCATAAAACATGAAAGAAGCAGTGAAAAAGTACCTTTCATAGGTTAAAGGTTTTTTCTCGTTATTGAAAGATATCCAGAGGAGGTTAACACTTCAGAGCCTCACAAGCGCCTCATAGATTGCCCTTAAAGAGATGGTGTTCAGTTCTATGGTTCTTTAAGAATACCTACCAGTTTGTCTCTATCTTGAACATGTCGTCATTAGGTCCATTGGAAAAAAGGGTAACCATAAATGTAGAGTTTTTATAAATAGTGTTTCCTTCGAAATACAGAAGCGACAGAGATGAATTAGAACAGTGGAGGCATGAGAATACATAGTGTATCATCTTGTATGAGGTACAATTCAGTAGAATACTTTTTTCTTTTTTAATTACAGAAGTTTTGAAACTCTTACAGAATAGTCTGGATGTGGCCTAAAGAAGAAATTTTGTATGAAGGAAAGTTTGTATGAAATTGGAAATGTCTATCTTCACTTTCTCAAGCACATCATGGATTTTTCTTTAGGAAATCATCAGCCACATGATGACATGAGCCGTTGAGTCGTGACCAGCATTCATGTACATGTTGAGCATGTCTATGATATGAGCGTCTTCCAGCACCTCTTTTTTGTCATCCGGCTGATCCATGAGCAATGAAAGAATGCTTGTTTCCTGCGGCTTTCCAGAAGCATTGGTTGATCACGTCCTGGATAAGCTTGATAAGCTTTTGCCTCGGCCTGAAAATGAGAAAACGTCACAAAGCTATGTACAACGCATATGGCTTTGTTGTAGGCAGTGCCGAGGAAGTTGATGGGGAGAGCCTGAATGCCTTGGTTGACAATGTAGTAGAAGGAGAAAGTCTCTTCCATGTCGAGACTGGAGTCTTTCCCATATAAAATGTAGAGGACAGTTAGAAACGTGAACTGTCATATCAGAAAAAACCAGTGTCAACAAGAAAACTAAGACAATTGCTTACTGGTAAGAAGAACGATCTTATCCTGCGTAGACCACCTCACAAGGGACGCTTTTATGTTGTTGACGATGAGGGGCACATACTGCTTGAGAGCTTTGGGATTGTTCACAGCGGGCTTGGAGCTTCAAGTGGCTCTTTCCAGTTAACCCTGCAAACAAATTTCGTCCAATGAGCACAACAGTGCTCTCCGGCCATCCTGTCTCAAAGCTGTCTTTACAAATTTGCATCTGCCAGAACAGAAACGCCTTGTAAAACCAACTCGATTATACCTGAAACCAAGAAAAAGCGACAGTTAAACAAGCGAAAGAAAGTACAAGATCACTCAACTTTGCAATGTAGTCGGTCTTCCAGACTTGAAGCCTCTGAGAAAAGCAGCCACGTTGCCAAAGATCCCGGTGGAAGTGGAGGCTGTCCCGGCTTGAGCACCGTCTCATGGTACCACTTTTTGAGAAAACTCGAGAATGTCAGGAAGGCAGTGACTGCCACACTGCTGTGGATTCCCAGTGAACAGCCTGGGATTTACTCAGCTGGCTATCTGGACAACTTGGAGGAAATAGAAACCTTAAAATGGTATGGCATTGGCGCTCAGATATGGCATCTGATCGATTGAGCGGCCAGTCACGTTCATATCAGTGGCTGCAGTGACGATAACTTGAGAGCGCCAGTGCACAAAGCTGCTGCATTGCCAGTGCGCTCCTCGCTGGGAAATTTCGAGCAAACACTGGATATTTCAATAGGCTCCAAAACTGTAAAACAGCTATACAACACAAAATTTAGGATTTTATCCCACCCAGATCACTGCAAGAATACTGCAACCATAAACTCTCTGCCTTTCAGTTCTGTAACGATAGAAAATCTACAACAGAACAACATGGCATTAGTGTTATAAAAAAAAATCTAAAGCGAGGGACAATGTAATCAAATTCTAAGGTTTTGCTTCTTGATCCAGCGAGCATCTGATGATGTGGGCGACATTTTGTCTAGCGTCCAGCTGCACAGCTTACGCTTGCCAGGCTTGTGAGGGATTAGTGAGCAGCATCTCTTGCCGATTGGCAAGAATCGGGTATTGCAGCCTCTTCGCACTCTCCTTGCTGCTCGCATGGATGCTGCATGACCTCACGTGAGAAAATCCCGTGTAAGTTCTTGTGATTTGCAACAACACCTACTTTTTTTTCGCTTCCAGGGATTAATCACTTCCCTTACTCGCCTGGCAAGGATTTGTTTGGCACACAAGCTGTTCTACACATGAGAGCTTTGGGAAGTACCAAAGCAATCACAGGGACTCTTGGCATCGTGGCAACTGAATGATCAAGCTCTTATCGTCTGGTCTGGTCTCACTGTGCTTTGCCTCATCCTTCTTCCCAATGACATTGTGGATGCTGACAGTAAATCTAGTGCTTTTCTCTTGGATTTATAACCATAGTTTCTTTGTTCTTCTGGCAGGAAGACTCTCAACATACAACTGGAATGCTGCATGGATTGCCAAAGAGAGTCAGTTCTGGTAATGTTCTTCCTCGTTTCTTTACCTTTTATACATAGAACAAGATGCACACTTCACAGGTATAATGCCTTGCTTGCTGTGTCCTTAGTGTGCTACATCACGACTTTTGTTTTCTTGGGATATCTGTGTAAGTGGTTCAATCCTGCTTATCAAGATTGCAAGCTCAATCTCTTCTTTATCAAGAGCTCGCTATCTCTTAGCATCTCTTTTTCTGCTATCTTCTTTAAACCCATTGCTAATCCATTCTAAAATTGTTCATTTTTAATTCTATAATACAGGGAACAACTCGAAACTGTTGAGAAACACCTTCAGTGCTTGAGATTTTTGTGTGGCAACTCGCTCACTCCGGCAGACATCCGGCTGTTCACGACGTTGTACAGGTTTGTTGCTGTCTACCACATTCTTTTCAAGTGCTTCAAGCAAAAGTTGTTGTAGTTTTCGAATCTTTATGGCTACATGTGATAGATATACCAGCTTCCTACACATCTGTTCAAGTTGTGATTGCTAGTACTATGGGGCCTTGTTCCCTCTCAACCCAGGAGGGATCCAGCCAGCCATCCCTCTAGTATGGAACCAAAAGTTTTGTACAACCAATAATGCTTAGAAAGAAAGTTAATATGAACTCTAAGAAAAATTTCTCTAACTATGTAACAAGTCTATTTGAAGCTCTTATCCTGAAAAGAAAATTTAGTTTCTTCTAAAATATTTTTTTAATTTTTTATTGTTTATGTAATATCTTTATTTTGAATTACATTTTCTTTTGTCCTTTAGCTCAATTTATAATTTTTTTTACAAGAAACATCAACAAAATTAAAAGCTTACAGTCATGCATACTCTATTAAATGTAGTGTTCCCTTTTTGTTCTGCCAAATAGTGCATAGAAGCTAATAACATGCACAATCTGTAATTTCTAAACAAACTTTTATTTATAAATCTCCTCATTCCCTCACAGCATTCCGTGTTGAAGAGAGCATCAAGACTGCTTGCTCCTCGGGTATTAACGCAGGCATCGACTTAGTATTCTAACAAAATCCCACAGTCAAGAGTTCTCCAAACTTTCAAAACACCACAACACTTACAAAGAATGGAATTTCATTTGTGTCGCCATCATGAACACTATTAGAAATTCACGATAAAACCTGCAGAAAAACTCTTTGGTATAACAAAGAAAAGAGAAAAAAGTCTAAATGAAACCAACCAACCAACCTCTGAGATTTCATTTGCATCACTGTATGGAGCAATAAGCATTGATGCTAAATCTGGCTCCTCATAATTCAAACGCCACCAGGTATTGATTCTCTTCACCACCGGCTTTTGATGTTGGATCTCTTCTAAAACGTATCATCAAAATTCTTGCCACGTCTTGCACTTGGTACGGCCTGCAAGTCTCATGGACGGGTTCAGAAGGGAGGCAGTAATAGCAAAATTTCTGCACAAAAACAAGGATTAATTAACCAGCGAGCTATATAAGTATCCACCTTTTACATTTCGCCGTCAAGCCATGATAGGCTCAAATGCTTGTCTTTGTATGCAGTGGCAGCAGCAAAATTTTGGCTATCAATGTCCTCACTTACATGAGCTCATCTTGCACAATTCTCATCGTCTAAAATGAGAAACTCGTCAGCTAGAAACAACAAGAAAGAAAATCTTACACTGCAGAGTTGATCAAGCTGAAAACCAGGCCTTCCAGCAACCACAATGCAGTACCATGTTTCTACATCTTTTCCAGCTGCAGAGAAGTCCGCGGGATCACATCCAAGTTTGGAAGCCGTGATGCTTTGCAGCTGAGGAAGAAATAAAAGCACGCACATCAAATTGCAATTCAAAAGATAGCAAAAGGAGGAAGAGCCTACATACTACTTACCATGAACTTTATGTTCTTCCACAGTTTCCATGAAGGAGTCACGCAATTTACCTGCAATTTACCCGCAAAGTGAAAGAAATTATCTCAAAGCTGCCGAAAAGAAGATTTTTACCATAAACAGTTATGGGCTGGACACCTGGATCTTTGATGAAAACTACTGCCGGTGCCAACTCTAATCCAAACCTGCTCCACACGCAAAAGCATGAATCAATTCACGTGATTATCACTAAAACTACCGGCTTTTCAAAATTGAAGCTTCCTCTTGCCTCCACAAAACACATCCGAAAGACATCAACTCAGAGTCCTTCTTGGCCGCTTCTCTTCTGAATGGAAATGCACGCTCTTCTGTGTCAGAAAAAAGAATAAATTTCACCTAAAAAGAAGTGCAAAAGAGAGAGATTTTGATTAGCATCATAAAAACTTTTTTTATGCTACTATACCAGCACCTTATGCGGTCCAGGATTTTTAATGAACTCGGATCTGCGTGACTTTAGTCAGTGCTTGTTTTAGATTTTAGTGAAAATTGTGGCTACCTAGTTCTGAGAAGAATAATAACGAATGTGAGGAAGATCAAGAAGCAGCGTTGCTGTCCCAGTCCAGTATAGAATCGTAGCTGAGGCCTTTGGAGTACCTACAGTGTTCGTCAGGAAAAGCGGAACAAGGCTTCATGAATTTACCAAATCAGGCATTTTAATTCCCTACACCCCAGCGGCTTGGCAACAAGAGATGGAATTCCTGAAGGAAAAAATGAAAGAAAATAGGAGGTTTACGTGTTTACCATGGCATCTGATCCACCTCTTTCCTCCCAAGAGCTTTGTGAGTGAACTTCTCCTAGCTCGACTCTCAAAAGATTAAGTTGGCCTTCGAGAACTTCCACTGGAATCACGAACAGCATGGTTGGAAAAAACACAAACACGCAAAGCATTACCCAGTCTTCCCCATACTGGTGAGATCCCAAACTTGCCCAGTTTTTTTATTTTTCTGTTCATCTGCCACCTCTCATCTTTTACTGGATTTGATTGAAGCTGCCAAACCATACCAGCGCTGTCAATTTCGCCTTCATCGCTGTCATTTCCCTTTCATCAGTGTCACTGTCAACCTCGTCCAAAAATGACAGACAGGAAGGGCCTTTTGCTCATCTCTTTTTCTTCTTCTGGAGCTGACGTTCCTCTTCCCTGCAGCACAGATGGATTCAGACACATGGCCACAGAGATGGGATGTGGGCTTGCTTTTTCTACAGCTTCTCTTTCTCATCCTCCTCTATCTTGGTGTGCAAGTTGTCACTCTGCAGCAGCACAGAAATGAAACAAAGTGATGAAACAGGTCAGCTACCTTTTCCACTAACTACTCCCTGGAAGTCCAACAGTCTCTTGCACTCTCCAGAATCTGTGGCAGTGAGCTCTGGTAATGAGGAACAGAGAGCGCACCTCCACCCAGGCAGACATGTGCATCAATCGGATCCTGTTTGGAGAGCTTCCAAGGATGTTGCTTCCCAGCCTGAGCTCTTGCCTCTCCACCTATTCCAACCAGAACCTCGACTACATCTCCTAGAGCTACACAAAGCAAGCTGTACAGGCATATCCAAAGATGGTAGTCATTTTTTTTTCTAAAACAAAACTCACTGGATTTTGTTGCGATGCCATTGATCAGCTTCACTGGACTGGAAAAATGCTGCAAGGCACCCTGGATTCGCTTGAATGTTAGAGTACCTAGAGAAGCAGTAAATTTGTTTTTTCTTCTGAGCAATACCTGTATCGTCCAGAAATTCTGAAACAAAAATCACCTCTGATGTCACCTTCTTCTTGAGGTCTTGGATGTACAGTATATGGGACGGGAAAGTTCTACTTCTCATCCGATGCGCTTCTTCTCCCACAATAAAATTTTAGCATCCAATATGCTCCAGATACGGACAGCCATATTAACTGTTTCTTAAACCTAAAACCAAGCTCTTTGCCACCATGTAACAATCCGCACCATTGCTTTGGAGTGTCACAAATCTGGATCGTTGAATTGAGAGCATCTGCCATAAGTAAAAATGGATATTCGAAAAATGGAAT
Source organism: Selaginella moellendorffii (assembly GCF_000143415.4). Taxonomy (NCBI): domain Eukaryota; kingdom Viridiplantae; phylum Streptophyta; class Lycopodiopsida; order Selaginellales; family Selaginellaceae; genus Selaginella; species Selaginella moellendorffii. Next base: position 215,671 of record NW_003314322.1, on the reverse strand, counting down.
ATGTGACGCCGATGCCAAAATAGCAACTTTAAATAAAGAGTTTGATGATTCTGTTTTACAAAGATGGTATATAGTACACACAATAAGAGATATACTATAAAGTTAAAAGTAAATAAAGTAGTGACTAAAGTTGCTGGCTACAGGTTAGTATTTATAATTTGTGATATTATTACTTTATCTGGTGTTTGTAGGAGGACTGCCTTGGATCCCAACAGCACAGTTTCTTGCCACAATAGAGGCCATGAATTTTCGAATCTGTAAGAGTTTAAAAAATTCTGTACTTATAAAAGAAAAAAGTACTATACTGAACTGTACCTTGATCTTAGTGAATCAAAATAGCTTTTTTCCTTGCTATAGAATATGTCCAGGTGTGGGCACTTGTTTTTGTTCTCTACCTACCTGCTTTATTCCTATTGTGTAGTACTATTATAGCAAAGACCCCAGCTCCGCTGGGAGATATAGTATACCCAAGATAAATAGATCTTCGTTTCTAATTTGACAAAGTTAGACATTTTGATTGTTTACAAGGTTAAAAAAAAAATTCGTGTGTGTGTGTAATGAGGGAGGTCTTCCCTGCAGGGCGCTGTGGAACCACCAGGACCTAGTGGGTGGAGGCACTCCTCTCTGGGGGAGATGCCTACGCACATTATCACATTGCTGCCACCCACACAAAGAATGGGTATTCAACTGTACCTTCACACGCTGCTTTTGAAAATTGCAAGCCTTTTTGGTGCAGTGAGGGAAGAGTAAAATGTTCTAGATGAGAAAAAATAAAAAACAAAAGAGTGAAGTGGCAATCCACTGTAAATTCTCTCTCTCTCACACACACACCTGATTTTATATCTGATATCAGTAGCACTAAAGAGGAGGAAAATTCTCTACTGGGACAGAGAGAATAACTACCACATATTTACGTGATTCAGAGTCTGCCAAGCATGGAATTTAAGCCAGCCTTTGTGAAAGTTAACAGTGAATGATATGGTGTAAGCTTTGCATTGCTTACTTGTTGCTTATTGCTTAGCAGGATTACTGGAGGAGAAGAGATGACTTGTGACAGGCCACCTATAGGCTCCATGGTTTATGTCGAGTACATAGCTTGATTATGCAAAGGGACTGTTGATATAATATGCTTCTTTCAGTTTGCTGCAACGTGAATGGTATTAAGCATTTTTTTAAGGCTTTGAAGTAGTTGTTTTGACATGACATGGGATGCCAAGTGTAGGGGTTTTGGAGCTTTTTAGGCGCTGAAACAAGCTGGTTGTAAGCCAGACTGCATGATTTGTACTACACTAATCTCAACATTGTTCAACAGCTCTGAAGATGGATCTTCTCTTTCAAGCAAGAAATTTTGGTCCTGTCCTTCATTGGAGTAACTCGGTTATAGTGCAGGTTTACCGTGAAATGGAAAGTGTTGGTGTTGAAGCCAGCTTTCTTACATATGGAGCAATCATCGATGGCTGCACCCGAACTGGCGAACTCGCTATTGCTTTTGGAATTTACAGGATCATGCTCTCAAAGGTTTATGCCATTTGATTCAACAATTAGCAGCAACTTTATGTAATCCATTGTCAGACAGAAAATAAAATCCGATTGAATCATTTTCAAGTAGCTAATCAAAGCTTCGGTCAGGAGCAGTGAAAAGAGCATTCGAGGTCTTCACAGAGTTGAAGTCTGAAAGTCTTATAGATCCAAATCATGCCATAATGTGTTTGCTCATAGACGCATGCTCAAAAGCAGGAGATGTAAGTGGTTTTTATGATTTCTGTGGCTTTGTTGTGACAGCTAAATTTTTCAGGGAAACTCCGTAGTTTACACCATGATGCACAAGCGTGGAATCCGAGGATCCCCGGAGCCTTATACAGCAGCTGTTCATGCATGCAGCAGTCATTTTCCATCTACAATGACATGAAGGAAGAACATGTGAAACCAGATGAGGTAATGATTTGCGATCTAATTTCATTTTGTGTGTTTACTTGATTTTCATTGTGCAGATTTTCTTTAGTGTTTTGATTGATGTTGCTGGCCATGGTGGTAAATTCGACTGCACTTTTGTATTACAAGAAGTTGAAAAGTATTCTCTTATTCTTGGTGATGTGATATTCAGCTCCCTAACAGGAGTCTCTAGCACGTGAGTCACTACAATGTTACTGCTTTGAACTTGATGAAATATTTCATGGCCAGACAGGGATATTTCTTTAGGCTTTTCAGAGTATTTACTTAATAAATATTCTGTTTTAAATGGTGATTATTCAGACAACAGTCATGCCCTGGCATGGAATTGAAGAGAACTCAACATTCTTCCAAGTGAACTAGCTTTTGGGCCTCAACAACAATTGGTTATGCTGAGGCATGCTTCTAAAAAGCCTCCATACAGACCCATTACCAAACACATAGATTTTCCTGCTCATTGCTTAGGATCCTGCTGCTTCTCTTTGCTCTTGTTAGCTGTAAAAGCCTGAATTCAAATACTTTATGATTTAAAAAGTACACAAAAAGTGGGAACGCTGGGTTGTATTCCACCACCTGTATATTTACCAGAACCTCCAAAATGGTTGATGATTGAGGACTTGTGATTCCATTAATCATGTTAAGCTTTCTTGATGAGTACATCGCTAAGGTTTTAGAATAAAATAGAAAGAGGGAGTAATGTATGTTAATCATCATTTTACAGTCATTTCACTTGAATATTCACAATAATAAAAATATATGGAAAATTGCTGCAACATTAGTTTATAGCCAATTTATAGCAATTATAGTTCATAATTAAAATTGAAGTTTAATAAAATTTAAAATATATGATAAAAAAAATAAAACTTTAATCTAGAGAAAACGAAAATTTCATTATAAATTATAATATTATTGTAGCATTATATCAGAATTGTAGCATTATAGGATAAATTCAAATATAATACATAATAATAAAATGAAATAGTTATATTAAATTATATAAAAAATGCTAAGGAATTTACTAATAAACATAAATAATAAAGATAACTCTAAATTAAATAAAAATGTTGCTATGATTTCAAAGTGTATTTTCAGATTAGCATTTTCTACAACATTCATTTTACAACTAATATCAATCGCAGCTAAAATATATTGCTTTTATATATTTTTTTGAAAATAGTTTTAATATTTTATATTTATGTAGATAGTGGAAAAAGTGTTTGAGAAAAGTGTAATAATGGTATGAAGATTTCATATAATCTGATGAATATTATCTGAATTAACTATTAAAAATAATAAGTTCACTAAATAAACTGTAAATGTTTTAAAGTAGATTGATATAAATTCTTATTATGTTTAAAAATATATTTAGATAAGCTTCAATTTTTCAAAATTGCATCTATATCTATAAAATTTACTAATCTATTGATATTTTAACTTCAAGATGAATGATAAAATAAATCATGCCATGTATATTACTCTTTTAGTATAGAAGCTAAACATCATTCACTTATTATGTCAACATATATGATTAACTTTATAACAATCAGAAAGTACTTTTGAGTGGTCTTTCTGTATGGGCTAAAATGTTTACCTACTTAAAATATCTTTATATTCAAAAATATAAAACTTAAATAAAAAATGATAAGTTACACAGAACTATTCATATTTTTTTCTTTAATATAATATCATCAAAAAATTTAATAAAATAATTAAATATATGTCTTGTTGTATATATGTTTTTTTAATTGTTTATATTAATTTAATTTAAAATTTTTAATAGAAAATATATAAGAGGTAGATATTTTTTGAGATATCGCTATGAAATGGATTTCATATTTGTATGTATATGAGATAGTTTATACTTATTAGATACCAAGAACCATTCTCTATTTCCGTGAGGTTTAATATAAATATGGTAGCAATTTGTATAAACTTACTTAGTGAGTTTAATAATAATGCAGAGCTCAAGTAGTGAATTTGAATATTAAAATATAATAATTTCATATTAGGCTTGTAGAAGGTTATTAGTTCAGAACGAGATAATGGATTTGGTATTTGAAGCAAAAAATAAAATATAAAGATGTTCTTACTCTTTTGAAATACATCTCGTTTGAATATTTCTTTCAGAGTATTGCATAATTAAAACTTTTATAGAAAAATCACATTATCTTCTTATGTTGCAAGTAGCTATTCTACATTTCTTAGATTTGGTCAATTTATAATTTCTCAATATGTCTAGAACTATTTTCTATTGCCATTGGTATTGGTAGAAATCTGGATAAATTTGCTTATGTATGTTTTTAAATGCAAAACATTATACATAATAGAAATTCTATTATTCTTTAGTAAATTATGAATTTTAAAGGCATCATTACAATTCAGGTACTAAAGAAGTTAACTCAGTACACAATTAAATTTATAACTTCACCAAACCAGTTATAAAACCTATTATTCTTTGGTATAATTCTTTGATTTTGTGAAAACTCAATTCTTTTTAAAGGTTGACAGAAATCTTGTGAATGTGTTTAGGGTTGTGCACCTTTTTGAAAAGGCAACAAAAACAAACTCAAATTTAAATTTCATGATGATAAGAAAATGATTTTATCTTCCCCAACACATGCATTATTATCTAATTGCATTATTAGAGCAAAGTATTACTCTGGAGATGAATAGTAGCAAAGTTGAGATAAATTTAACATTGTATACAATAAAAATTTCTAAAATTCTAAAATTAGAAAAGAAGATCTATTTATCTTGGGTATGTTATATCTTCCAGCACAAGGGAGCTAGGGTCCTTTATTTAAAAGTGCTATTGGCATCTGGCATCTGGCATCTTTTATTCTATATTTAGAATATTACTAGCAAGGAATCCAGCTCCGCTGGAATAGATAGGACATCTGTTACAGGTGACATGAATCCTAAAGAATTAGTTGTTTGTTTTCATCATCCAGTAGTGATGATGTATATTTTTCAAATTGTTTGTCTGAATTCATAATGTCATTTTAGTGTAGAGATTGATAGTTATACCTTGGAGATCATCAATATCCACAAATACTTTTGATGACAATGGAACATTGTCTTTGTATATACCCTTTCTTTTATTGGTAACAAAAGTAATATAAGCAGATGGTCTCTTATATCCCATATTGTTGCAATTATTATCACTGTATAGGAAGTTATTATACAAATTTAAAATTATAGAAAGGATTCTAATCAAAATCTTTTATGTATAACTTGCAAGATGGCAGGGTCAGTAAGGAATATCTTGTATTCTTTCATGGTCTAAATGTTTCTTTCTTCAGATCCTTGAGGAACTTCGAGCAGAAGGTGTTCCGGATTATTTGACTCCTCGCGAAGTAAGTTTCTGAATGTTCTTTCCTTGCTGCATAACAGTTACCTAGCATGCTAGGTGAAAGTCTGCAAGAATTCACCAGCAACCATCCAGCCTTGAGCTATGCTACCAACTCTAAAGCCATATACAATTGGCCATCTTCTATCTTTGTATGATCACTGGGTTGTGATGCAGGGATTTATCTGGGGAATCAAGAAGTGTTATGGAGCTGTTTGGCCCATCAACGTGCGTGCCGTCTTCGACCCCTCCCGAATACCCCCTTTTTTT
>NW_003314322.1:207690-210002 GCF_000143415.4 Selaginella moellendorffii | reverse complement strand
TTACTTGCATGTATGGAAATTTCTTAGCTCAATTCTCAATTTTGAAGAAATTCTTCGTGATCTCATAGGATCCCTTTCTAAGGTCAACATTAGCCTCCCCAGCAATTATCCATTAAAGCCTCTCAAGATAATGTGGAAAGGAGGAAGAATTCAAAGATCTTATCTCTTGTTGGAAAATGTAGCTGGTGTTTAAAACATGAATCTATCACTGCAACATTCATCCTAGTGGACAGATCTTCTTGAAAACTCTCAAGGAGAATTAAAGTCCAGCTCTTACAATTTCCAAAGTTTTGTTTTGATTTGTGCATTGCTGGGTGAGCCAGATCCTTGTGACTTTGCTCTTTGTTTTTCTTGAACTTATTTTCTTGTAGTTGATCCTTTGGTGGGAAGTATAACCTGTGAATATTTGTCCAAAATGCTGGTAGTTTCTGACCATGTTGTGATCGACGGGGGGCCAAATCTCCCAGGGGGGCCAAATTATAATGTTATATCTATATATATAGCCAATTCTGGAAGAGGTCAGTTGTACAATTGTGGAAGAAGATGTAGAATAGAAAACATTTTTTTGTCTATACAGAGATCAAGGATGCGGTAGTGATAGGAAAGCTGAAAGGTCTCAATGTGGATCTCAAAAGTACAGGTAATGATCTGGTCAAATTTACTGGAAGGTAGAGAGTTCTTTTTTCCAATGAACAACTTATCATTTGTAGATGTTTTCCAGGAGAATGACTTGTAAATGCCATTGAGTGGCTTCAAAGAGCCACGAGTTTCAAGACACAAGTACAGTAAACATGCTAATTTTGTCAATTGAGTTATTTCTTCTCATATAGGGAACTGACTATCTCAAGTATGAAAATTGATTTCACAAGAAAAATCAGCCTTCTCATGCTCAGTATGCAAACAATGTTTGCATCTCAGAAATGGAGCAACACCACCTCAAAACCCAGTGAGTGAGGCTCTCAACAAAGGCAAACATCCTATCTTCTATGCAATGTGTGAATGGTAATTAAATGCTTTTTTCTTGCTATCTCTTGCGATATAAGAGCTCATGTTTCTGTGCATAGGGAAGCAGATCATCCAACCATATGGGCTGGGAAGTATGTGAATAGCTGACAGACATCACTAAAGACAGATAGCCATGGTAAAGTTCTCCTAGCTCTTCTTCTTTTCCCTTCTATGACCAGTTTTGCTTGTAGTATAGAGTTGCTAGTGGATGCCAACAATTTGTGGGATCCCGAAGGCTGGAACAGTGAGATCAATGGTTGGCTTTGCATAAATTTCTCAAGCTTCTCTCTTTTAGATCCCGACATGCTCCAAGTGGGGAATGGTTGAATGTCCTTGGCTGAGTATTGTTCACATTGCAGCATGTGTATCAGAGTGGATAGAAAGAAAAGATTGTAAATTAGCAGAATCAGCTAATTTAATATTTAATTATAATTATTTAATTCATTCATTATTAATTCAATAATAATATTAATAAAATAATTAATGAATTAAAAATGTTTGTAAACAGCTGATTTACAATCTACTCCAAAAGGTTATGAGTGGTTTGGCACAGTGGGGCAAAGCAGAACCAGAAGAAGCTCACAAAGATCCACTAGAGAATTGCTTTGCCAGTCCAAAGGCCAATAATTTCTATGAGTGGGTCTCCACAATCGTCAGTCCATCAGATAGACTTCTTAGCTCAATTCTCAACTTTTGAAGAAATTCTTCTTGATCTCATAGGATCCCTTTATAAGGTCAACATTAGCATCCCCAGTGATTATTCATTAAAGCCTCTCAAGATAATGTGGAAAGGAGGAAGAATTCAAAGATTTTATCTCTCGTTGGAAAATGTAGGTGGTGTTTAAAACGTGAATCTATCATTGCAACATTCATCCTAGTGGACAGATCTTCTTGAAAACTCTCAAGGAGAATTAAAGTCCAGCTCTTACAATTTCCAAAGTTTTGTTTCAATTTGTGCATTGCTTGGTGAGCCAGATCCTTGTGAGTTTTCTCTTTGTTTTTTTTGAACTTATTTCCATGTAGTTGATCCTTTGGTGGGAAGTATAACCTGTGAATATTTGTCCAAAATGCTGGTAGCATCTGACCATGTTGTGATTGACGGGGGGCCAAATCTTCTCGGACATGTGAGAAACAAATCAAACTTTGTGAACAGCTCCATGGCCTTGTAGTAATGTAGCAAGCTCTCAGGCTTCTCATGCTGTATAAGCTGCAAGGCAAGGTCCATCTTGGCATTCATCACCAGCTTCTCCACTCCAGGGACTCAGTCGTAGGCAGCAATGGTGTCTTCAATTCTTCTCCAGACAGTC
>NW_003314322.1:181017-189129 GCF_000143415.4 Selaginella moellendorffii | reverse complement strand
ATGATGTTTTTGAGATGTTCTTAAGAATTGCATGTTTGGAATATATACATCTCCAAAGGTTTCTTTAAATAGCAAAATACAATACATCTTTATGAAATATGTGCTTGTGTCATTCTGACCTTGTAAGCATTGGTTTGTAGTCAAGCAAAGCCACAAAGGCTACAACAGGCAGCTTCTATTTAACTATTTATTAGAGCAATAAAATATCATACTACACCTTGTAGTTTCTCATTCCCTAGACATTCCTCAGATGCTGCTCGTAGAATTCCAGAAGTTGTAACTTGACTACCATAAAACATGAAAGAAGCAGCAAAAAAGTACCATTCATGTTTTAAAAGTTTTTTTCTGTTATTGAAAGATATCCAGAGGAGGTTAACACTTTAGAGCCTTACAAGCACCTCATAAATTTCCCTTAACGAGATGATGTGCAGTTCTATGGTTCTTTAAGAATACCTGCCAGGCATCTGTCTTGAACATGTCTTCGTTAGGTAGGTCCATTGGAGCAAAGGGTAAACATAAATGCAGAGTTTCATAAATAGCATTTCCTTCCAAATACAGAAGTGACAGGGATGAATTAGAATAATGGAGGCATGAGAATACATAGGATATCATCTTGTATGAGGTACAATTCAGTAGAATACTTTTTTCTTTTATAATTACAGAAGTTTGAAACTTTTACAGAATAGTCTGGATGTGGCCTAAAGAAGAAAGATTGTATGAAGGAAAGTTTGTATGAAATTGTACATGTTTATCTTCACTTTCTCTAGCACATCAGGATTTTGCTTTAGGAAACCATCAGCCATCGAGTTGTGACCAGCATTTATGTACATGTTGAGCATGTCTATGATTTCAGCACTTCCAGAGACTCTCCTTTGTCATCCAGCTCATCCATGAGCAACAAAAGAATGCTTGTTTCCTGTGTCTTTCTAGAAGCTCTTCGCTGGTTGATCAGGTCCTGGATAATCTTGATGACCTTTCACCTGGCCTGAGAATGGGAAAACATCACAAAACTATGTAAGACTGCATATGGCTTTTACCTTCAAGGCTTTGTTGTAGGCAGTGTTGGGGAAGTTGATGGGGAAAGCCTGAATGCCTTGGTTGACAATGTAGTACAAGGAGAAAATCTCATCCACATCGAGACTGGAGTCTTTCCTGTATAAAATGTAGAGGACAGTTAGATACGTGAACTGTCATATCAGAAAAAACCAGTATCAACGAGAAAATAAGACAGAGAGGAAGTAAACATCACTTACCCTTCTCATCTCGGTAAGAAGAACAATCTTATGCTCCGTAGGCCACCTTGCAAGGCATGCTGTTGTAGGGGCACGTACTGCTTAAGAGCTTTGGGATTGTTCACAGTGGCTCAGTAAGCTTCTGGAGCTTCAAGTAGCTCTCTTCAGTTAATCTCGCAAACAGATTTCGTCCAATGAGCACAACAGCGCTCTTTGGCCATCCTGTCTCAAAGCTGTCTTTGGAGAGCACGAATTTGCATGCCTCTGGTGTGGCAACCAGGACGGTGGGCTGCTAGAACAGAAATGCCTTGTAAAACCCACTCGATTATACCTGAAACCAAGAAGTGACCCATGAAAGAGTATGGTAATCCAGACGTGAAGGCTCTAAGAAAAGCAGCCATGTTGATAAAGACGGGCCATCCAAGCGGACCTGGTGGAAGTGGAGGCTGTCCCGGTTTTAGCACCGGCTCATAGTACCACTTGTGTAAAAATCTCGAGAATGTTGGCAAAGCAGTCACTGCCATGTTGCTTTCCAGTGATAGAGGAGGAAGAACCCCATAATGGTACAGCGTTGGCACTCAACTATGGCGTCTGATTAATTGAGCAGCCAGTCACGTTCATATTAGTGGCTCCAGTGACGATAACTCGAGAGCACCACTGCTGTATTGGCAGTGCACTCCTCGTTGGGAAAGTTCAAGCAAATACTGGATATTTTGATCGGCTCCAAAACTGTAACAATGTAATAAAACACAAAATTTCAGGATTGTATCCCCACTGCAAGAATATGGCAACCATAAATTCTCTGCCTTTCATTATTAGAGCTCAACACTGAATCTCAGTAGTTTCCAATCAAAAGAACCAAAATAAATAAATCCCAGCCTTTCTGCCACTCCTGGGAATAAGAAGGGAGACCTGAAATAGGAAAACCAGGCTGTAAAACACACAAGCACCTCCAAAAGCTCATTCATTGGAAATAAGAACAACTACTTTTTCTAGAATTCGACATATTCTACTTTACCATAAATTACCTGGACACAGTGTCATGAGTTTAAGGTTGATTAAACCTGCAATCCTTACTACTATGTGCTGAGATTACTTCATTTTCACATTTTTACATCTTCATTTTCTGATCCATCTTTTCTCCTACAGAAACATCAAACATCAGTAGGTGATCCACATCAATGAGAAAGAAAAGTGCCACAAAGATATCAGAGTCAATAACAATAAAAAGAATAGTTGTATTGATTGTGAGCCATTAGCTTGAATGCCACAGCAGTTTGTAAAAATAATCACAAGACTGGATGTGTAGTTTACAATGGCACAAAAGGGAAGAGACCTCTCTTACCTCACTCACTTGATCGAGAAAAACATGACTTGTCATCTTTCTCTCTGAAACATACACAAAGTGAGCAAATGAAAGGAGTTGAGAATGTAAAGGCACACATACCTGGTGAGCTCGATGACACAGCAAAAGTGTCCATGCCAACATCAATCCTAGAGGCCCCACCTCGATCAGGCTGCTTGCATTATAGAATTGCTGCTGGATCATCGCTGCCATCTTCACTCGGACTGGGACTCTGCTCAAAAGTAACGATGTTTGTCGAGATAAATGCTACTTTCTTCATGAATGACAAATATCATTGGTGTTATTCAGACTGAGAAGGACCGTCTCCATTATAAAGCCACACTAATAAAAAAGAGCATAAGTGAAAGCAATGGAAAACATGAGAGCAATACCAAGAGGAAGCAAGAACGAATGTTGGAGTTCTGTACTTGTGTTTGCAAGTGAATCCAAGCGTTCCCTTGCTGGCCTGGCATACTCACAAGAGGAGGACAACAAAAGGCCTCGTCCAGTAGTTTTATCATTGGCGCCACCAAGGTTTCACTGCCACCAAGGCCAGCAAGCCCAATTTCCGTCCAGCTCTCGCCTAAAGAGATTGCAGGATTTTGCAACTTCTACCACATTCTGTTCATCATTTGGTTTTACTGTTACTTTGAAAGATTGAATCAGCAACTCACCACAGCTGAGAACAGTTTGAACAAGCTACGTTCTGGCACATAAAAAAATTGGTATGCTATTCACATGGAATCACGTCAAGGATTGAGCAACTGAAACTAAGCTTTTCACCAAGGCAAGAACAAATAAAAAATGAAATAAAATTACCAGTCCTTCCCCCTGGGTCAAGCAGATAAATTCTAATTGCTGACCCACTGCATTGGCCAGTGCCGGGTGCTTCCTGGCCTGAGTGGCATGACACAAGATCAGATCACCCGAAAGAACACAAAACCTGAGGAGTTACCTGCTAATTTCCAGAGCTTTCTCATGGAACCCAAGGAGAGCCTCTTCCCGCAATAGTCCACTTTCTTTTTTTATTGAAACGACCAAGGAAACAAACAGCCTGTCAAACACACTTGAGGAGAGTTACTTACCTCCTAAACCTGATCATCTGCTGATGGTGAACGTATCACCTGGCTCTTTTCAATCTTGGCATATGCAACTCACTGTCCTTGGCAAATAAAAAGGTTCTGCAGGATGCTCGTCAGTGCTCTGGTATGGAGCGCTGAGCTTGTTGACCACATGCAAACCAGCCAGTTCTCGCCTCTCTAGGATGTTCCTTTTGACAGAAGAATAGTACGCAATGGCCAGCTCAATCCAGGGCATTGGAATTTGAAGACATCGCAGCCAATTCTTGCATCTACAAGAACAAACAATGGAGGCTGAAGTGGAATCCAGAAAAGCTTACCTTCCATATACCAACTTATAGCATGGAAGGAGAGTCCCGCAGCCAAGTTGTGTGTGTGTGTGTGTGTGAGAGAGAGAGAGATCTGCCCTAAAAATTTCCTTGATTTGGAACGTCATTAAAATCACATTGAAGCGTTGCCACCCCTTTGGCACTTGATCTATGCCATCTATTTGAAGTTTTTGAATTTGAACCGTTAGATTATAAGCATATTCATAAATAATATTCTAAAAATGGAATAAAAGACGCCGGATGCCATATGCCAATAGCACGTTTAAATAAGGGAGTACTAGCAGAGACCCCAGCTCCGCTGGGAGATATAGCATATCTAAGATAAATAAATCTTCTTTTCTAATTTTATTGTATACAAGGTTAAATTTATTAAATGCATTATAATTTGTTATCAGATAAATGATAAATCATAGATGAATTATAATATAGTGATATAAAATTTACATTGTGAGTTTCCAAGGAAGAATGGTGGATTATATGCAACCAAAAAGAATGACTCACTAGATGATACAAAAAAGTTTAAATAAAGGAAAAAGGTTTTTAAACAAGAGTTTTTGCAATTGGTTAAAGGTCTTAGGATACTTAGGGTTAAGTATATTTAGGTTTGAGTAGTATTTATATATAATTTTTTTGTATTAATGTTCTAATTATTTTTGTATTTTTAGTTTAAAAATATTTTGGTTTAGATTATAGCTTTAAATAAATCTAAATTATAAAATGAAAGTATCTATAAATTAGTTATATATTAATGTGTTACCAAATTTCAAGTTATAATTCTGTTGTGAATATACAAGTGACAATAGAAATGATGAATAACATGCATTATTCCCCCTTTCAATTATATTTTGAGACTCTTGGTAGAGAAGCTCTCATATCCAAAGCTTGATTTTAGAGCTTGATATAGTTTATCTCTGGGAGATATAGCATACCCAAGATAAATAAATCTTCTTTTTATAAATTTACAATTTGGATTGTAAATAAAGTTAGATTTATCTAAAATTTTCTGCTATTCATCTCTAAAGAAATGCACAATAATGCAAATAGATAATAATGCAAGTGTTGGGGAAGATAAGATCATTTTTTATCATCAATAAATTTGAATTTGATGTTTCATTGCCTTTATAAAAAAGGTGCACAACCCTAAACACACATGCAGGATTTTTGCCTTGCATGAAAAGCACTTGAGTTTTAACAAAACAAAAAAATCATAGACTACCCAAAACAAAATAGCTTAGTTTGGAGAAATTTTAATTTTAATTGCATACTGAGTTAAATTCTTTTTATCTGAACTATAATGATGCCTCTAACATTCATATTTTACTAAAGAATAATAGAATTTCTATTATCTGTCGGGTTTTAGATTTTAAACATACATAAATAAATGTATCTAGCTTGCTACCATATTTATATTAAACCTCATAAGCCAACAGTGGAGAATAGTTTACATTCTAGATTCTAAATCAAACTAATATTCTTTTATCTTCATCCAAATATAATAATTACATCAGAGATATAATGTTTGTATTAAGACAAATCTGTATTAAAGCTTAATGATAAAACTATGAATTCATGTCTCATATATGACATGGTATCTAATATGGTATAAGATATCTCATACACATACAAATATTAAATCAATTTCTTAATAATATCTAAAAAATTAACAAAGTCTTTTATGTCTTTAATTAGTCTTCTTGCTCATAACCTTACTTTAATCTACCAGCAGCTTTACATGAGTTTTATCTTTTGCCTCAATATTGACACAATGATTTATTTGCTATAGTTAAACCATATGGTTTACATAAGTCTTTTGATCTTGCTCTAGATTTGTTCTGCATATGTATTATCTCAATTGCTATCAGAACATAAGGAAAATATCTTGTTAGTTCAAAATGGTAAATTAAGTATTTAAAAGAATAAAAGTTAATGGTTTCTAGATAGAGAAAAATTATATGTCACATTTATGAAAAAAATACAACTCCTCTGGGAATATATAGAAATAATATTTTTTAAAATACTTTTATTAGCTGTTTTATAAAATAAAAAGTATTAATACACCAATAATATAGAACATGCTTTACCAATAAATAAAGAGTAAGACATTTTGTACCTATTAAGTCCTCTATTTTCAATTAGAATATAAGATATTGTTATAGACACTAATTGTTTTATATTCTATTTTAATATATTTTTTTCAATTAAATGATTTCAAAAAAGTATATATAATTAAATCTCCATAACTACATAGCATGCTTTTTGTTCATGTTCTTTTTATATTTGTATTTGACATTTGTATTTATGTTTATACATTTAAGAGTACTAATTAAAAGTTAAAGTATTTTATTATTTATCATTATCATTGTTTATGGATATAGTTTAATATAAAGAGAATGCTAATATGAATTAAGTTTATCATCTCTGAAGCTTATTTTTTTAATTTAAATTTATTGCATTTTAACAATGTTATTGAGACTAAAATGTTTCAATGAAAAGTAAGGTTATACTCGGACATTAGGGTATTGATGATACATAATCGTTTATGTCCTAAACCATAACATATCAGAAAATTTAAGAATGGTTCATAGATGTAATTTAATAATATTAAAAGTTTAAGTCATGAGGAATCACATTTTTTAGATGGTTTCCTTTTGTATTGTGTCTAATGTTGTCTCAATCATATTTTTATCTATACGTCATTATATTTATTTATTTTTTCCATGTATCAAAGAACACATTATTAATCTTAAAAAAGATCTTAGACACAGATCTTAGAGTATATATGAGCTAACCAACAACTGTATGTGAATAGATTAATTGATGAATCTGTAATAAGTATCATAAGATTATTCATAAAAATAAACCTACTTTATAAGATAAAATAGCTGGAGGTTTGATTGAGGCTGGAGGAATAGAATTAATATTTTAATTATAATTCACCTATTTTTTCAATTAAATTGAATTTAATTGAATTGAATTGAAGCTATTTTCTATCATATTTCTATATATGATAGAATTATATTATTTTCTATAGTCACTACTTTATTTACTTTTAAATTTTAAGTATATTTTCTATTCTGTCTACTGCATACCATCTTTGTGCAGCAAAATTATGTTTAATTTTCATAATGTCGTATCAAATCAATCAAGTACTCTTTCTTTTATAAAGATTTCATTCTACAGAACAATGAGTATGCTGAAATATTCGCTGGGAGATATAGCATACCCAAGATAAACAGATCTTCTTTTCAAATTTTATAATATTAGAAATTCTGATTGTATACAAGGTTAAATTTAGCTTAACTTTGCTGCTATTCATCTCCAGAGAAATCGACAATAATGCAGTGAGATAATAATGCAAGTGTTGGGGAAGATAAGATCATTTTTTAATCATCATTAAATTTGAATTTGAAATTTTTTATTACCTTTATTAAAAGCTACAAAACCCTAAACACATCTAGAAGATTGCTATCAGGCTTTAAAAGCATTTGACTTTTCACAAACCCAAAGAATTATATACTACCAAAAAATAAAAGGTTAGTTTGGAGAAATTATATTTTTTTATGCATAAACTTTTTATCTGAATTGTAATGGTGCATCTAAGTTTCATAGTTTACAAAAGAATAATAGAATTTCTGTTATGTATCTTTTTTTATATTTAAAAATATACAGTAAATGTATCTAGATATTCACACTACATTATAGGTGTTTGAAAAGAGGTACATCCAAATATACTAATTATATTGGAGATATAATGTTTGTATTAGGACAAACCAGTACTAATTCTTTATGATAAAACTGTGCATTCCAATTTAAAAATACATTATTATTAAATGATTCAACACTACTTACTATTCAAAAATTATATAAATGGACACATTATTACATTCTCAAAATATATTATAAAATATTAATATTTTAAATATTAACATGAATCAGACACATTACTATGTAAATATTAATGTTGATATATTTTTTATAAAAAAACTATATATTGTCATTAAAAAATATAAATATTTAATTATTTATTGTTACATTTTTATTTTCGAAAAAAAATTGTAGTAGTAAATTTATCATTTGTGAGTAAAGTCTTACTATTGTATTTTATTCTCAATAATTCATCATTTTAT
>NW_003314322.1:163209-180917 GCF_000143415.4 Selaginella moellendorffii | reverse complement strand
ATCATTTTGCTATGTTACAAAAACTATATTGATATTTAATATACTTTTCAAATAATATAAAATATATTATTGACATTTAACTAGAGTATAACAAGTATTTATCAAAACATTTATAAAAATAATATTTACAGGTATTATGTATTTTAATTTTAAGATGAATGTTAGAAAACTCTACTCTTGAAGACTAAATATGATTTAAGAAATTAATTTTACTTATATAAATCCTCCAAAACTAATCACATTTTTTAAATTTACTCAACTATATGCATGTTTTGGATATTTATATCATCAACAATTTCTCTGAATTGAAAAATAAATTAGTTTGTAACATAATTAGTAATTTATATTTCAAAACAATAGCACTCTTTTATTTTCTTTCTTGTTTCAAATACTCCACTATCTGGTTTTTAACTAAAAAAATCTATACTTTAAATATTAATTGTTTTTTTGATTCTCAAATTTACGATTCATTAATGGTTTATATATTTGTCATCTTGTAAAACCCATCTATAACACTCAAATTCTATTGCCACTATCTACATCCTTGGAGTTGAGGTGGGAATTTGTCAATATTGTAAATTGAATTAGCATATATAACAAAAGCACCACAAGGGATTCTATCAAAGCAGCGAGTTCTGTATTCACATGAAGCATCTTTACGTGAGAGGTGGCCTTTACAAGGAGGTATCTGACACTTGTATTTAAATTCTATTGTATTCTTTGTTCTCAAATCAAGCTTTGATCTAATGTATCTGGTGCTGGTTGTGTAGGTGAAGGCCGCATTGATTGCTGCCTTTAAGAAACTCAAAGGTGGAGATCCTCGCCAGGCCCATGATCCATCAGGCCCATGATATCCAAGTCGTTGGCAGCTATAGTGGAGAAGAGCGTGAACGAGGCAGTGAAGGCAGGTGCCAAACTTCTAGTTGGTAGTAAGCAAAGGGGAGCTTTCATGGAGCCAACGATCCTGGAAGACGCTCCCTTTGACACAGATGCAAGGAAGGAAGAGATTCTCGGTCCCGTGATCCTTCTCTACTCATACAAGTAAGCTCTCAAAGTTTCTTAGCTCTTAAAGTTCTTATTTACTCTTTTTCTCTCTCTAAACTAAAACGGTGGCGACACAGTGATTTCAAGGAAGCCGTGAAGGAAGCTAACAACACGCATTACGGTCTCCAAGCCAGCGCCTTTATGCATGATCTAAACAAGGCCTTCTATGTGTTTGAGCACATAGAGGTAGCTTTGTGTTTGAGATATAGAAAGTATTGATTGTTTGTTTGATGATTATTCGATCTTCACAAGCTGAAGGAGTTTGCCTCAATGATTCGCCAAGCATGCGCGTTGATAGCCAGCCATACGGTGGGATCAAAGACTCTGCAATCCAACGAGAGGGTGTCAAGTACGCGATGGACAACATGCTCGAAACCAAAGTTTTAGTAATGCGCAATGTAGGCAACGCGTCTTACTTTTGATCAAGCTCGAGCTCGAGCTTTTGAGAACAGTAAATACAGTCTATCCACAAATGATTGCCGAGTTGTCCTCGTTTGCCAGCTCGCTCTCTAGCACCATCAACCTTTTACCTTTAGGACAGAGAATGCTTGTCTATAAGCTCCTGGGAGAAGGTCCATAGCTTGTGAGCGAGCTCGGGATCTCTGCCATAAGCGCTACAGCTGGATTTGTTGGAATCCACGAAGTATTGCCCAGTGACGTCCTTGAGGCTTGGATGTAAAGCCGTGTAGCACATTGTAGCAGCGTCCTGAGAGATCGATCACGTATTAGCCACGAAAAACTTCCAGATAATTGGGAGAATTCTTCTTACCTGTGGCATATTTTTCCAAAGGAAGCTGGAGAAGAACTTGAGAACCCCTGCATGAAGATCAAAGGTCCATAAGTAACCGAAAGCTCACTCGCTCTTTAGCACCATCAACCTTTTACCTTTAGGACGGAGAACGCTGTCTATAAGCTCCTGGGAGAAGGTCCATAGCTTGTGAGCGAGCTCGGGATCTCTGCCATAAGCGCTACAGCTGGATTTGTTGGAATCCACGAAGTATTGCCCGGTGACGTCCTTGAGGCTTGGATGTAAAGCCGTGTAGCACGTCGTAGCAGCGCCCTGAGAGATCGATCACGTATTAGTCACGAAAAACTTCCAGATAATTGGGAGAATTCTTCATACCTGTGGCACATTTTTCCAAAGGAAGCTGGAGAAGAACTTGAGAAACCCTGCATGAAGATCAAAGTTCCATAAGTAACCGAAAACAATGACGAGGCTAACAGACAAACTCATTATGTAGAATGTGTGCCGCATCAAAGGCGACATTATAAACCCCGGTGAACAGCATTGGCTGTGATGTCAACTCCTTTGGCATAATCAGCGAAAGAGAAAGCATTGACGAAAGAGAAAGGTGGGAGAGATTTCAAAGCATTAGACAAATACCTTGAATCTCATTGCCAGTTCTTTGGCATGGAGGATGTTCACGAGCTTGGATGGACTGTATGCTCTATTGTCGGAGTACCTTTTGGAAGAAAAAAGGAAGAATGTAAGCTCACGAGAAAAGAAAGTCGTTTGGTACCAGGCTTTGTCACCGCTGTAAGTGTGATGGAGGAGAGGTTGACAATTCTTCACTGGATGCCACTTTCCTTAGCGGTCTCCATCATTTTGTCCAGGAGCAAGTTTGTGAAAAGAAAATGGCCTAGAAATCACAACAAATGAAAGAAAAGAGTCAAGACTCCCGAAAAATTCCATGGCGCATACCCACAGATGGTTTGTAGCGTAATATCTAGAGGTTCACAAGTCGCTGGTGGCTTGTGAATAGCCATAATAACCGTTTCTTAAACCTAAAACCAAGCTCTTTGCCACCATGTCACAATCCTCACCATTGCTTTGGAGCGTCACAGATCTGGATCGTTGAATCAAGAGCATCTGCCATAAGAAAAAATGGATATTCTAAAAATGGAATATGTGACGCCGATGCCAAAATAGCAACTTTAAATAAAGAGTTTGATGATGGCTGTAACGCTTGAAAGCTGATGCCAGTCGGCACTCATGGCAAGATCTAAACAAAAGGGACCTCAGCAGTAGTGATCTCGTCCAGGAGGGTGCCAAGAGCTGGTCGAGAGTGATCGGCAGCCTGTTGTCGCAGCCTGGGACTCTTGTGAGCCAGATTGTGCACGAGAATTACCAAGTCAAGACTTTATATGGATCTGCTCTCAACAAACCATTCTTCAGCTGCTCTTCTTCATATGATAGGTCCTATATGGAACCAATTGGTAAACCAATCAAAGCAGAGTAAGGAAGAAATTTTTACCTGAAAGTTAACGCCTACTGAATCTATGTATCCTACACTGCGTGAAACGCTTTCATGACACTTGATGTCTGGAAAAAAAATTGTTGATATCAGTGTTCATGCTATGCCACCACAGTGCATAATATGGAGGTCTTTCCAGCACCCTGCTATGCCACTTGATTAGTAACATACGTGATTAATTAAAAAAAGTGATTTACCTCCAAACAAGAAGTCGTACCCATCTTAGTTTCATAGACACGCTCTTCGTCACAGAGTTAGTGCTACATAGTATAGTAGCTTGACTTAGACCTTCCACAGAAATATTAACAATCTTCACACCCTCACTGTCCACAAAACCTTTTCTACATGAGTTTTCAATTTTGTTCACATTACCTGACGAGAATGAGCAACAAGACCTTGAGCAGCTCATCGTCTGAGGAACCAGAGGAGATGACTCAGATGCTGGAGCTGGTTGTCGTCCCAGATTGGTTCTTCACTTCTCTGGAATTTTTTCTGGGCTACGAGAAGAGTGCCTCCATGGTTTATAGTCAGGTATATTGAGTTGCCTCCCATTAATCGATGAGAAGTTCTACTGCTAACCTCTTCCAGAGTTTTTGGTGCGGCTCCTTGAGAATCACTGGAGGATATTAACCAGAGGATGCAGCACCGTCTTCTTCTTCTCCTTGCTCTTGGCTGGAGGTGCTAAGAAAAGAAGCATTCATAATTCCAGATTTACCTACCAATCCGTGGAAGGCAGAGAAAAATATAAATTGAGAAACAAAAAGAGAAAATGCCAATCGGCAAAGAATTGGGCATCGAATTCTAACCTCCAGTGGAAAATATAAGTAGTCTGCAAGAACAGAATCCAGGAGAGAGTACATCTGCCCGCTGCCTCTCCCATCGCTGAACGCATTTTTTCCAGCCCTAAAAAGCCACATAAAATTTTTCTCTGATTTGAAACGACATGACCTTCGACAATTAGATCTTGGCCGTTAGATCTCAGCATATGCCCAGAATAAGTGTCGCCAGTATATCCTATTATTATACGGGCTCTTTCGTTTAAATATATGAGTATTATATCCTATTATTATACGGGCTCTTTCGTTTAAATATATGAGTATGATATATTAGCTCGGAGAGACAGAAGAATAGGGTTCTGCCAAATTGTTGGGATTGAGCTCTTCGTGGATGTGACCATGACAGTGCATACCTGTTAAGAGCACCTGGGATGAGCACATCACATTCTTCTGTGAGGATAGAGCTTGGATTCATTGGATCTCCTAGATGCTCTGCCAATTTTTAAGATAGGAACATCATCAAGGAAAGTCTATATGAAGTCATGCACATACTCTTCAACATGTATAGGGAGCTTTAGGAATGTTCCAACATGTGGTGAACCTGACATGAAGAAGCGTTTTTGAGAGATTAAAGCATTTTTTGTAGAGATGGAGTAGATCCTGGGTTCCAGCTACTAGATTTGTGTCTGGAGAAGCCCTATGACTGTTAAGGGTTTATTCTCGTACATATTTAAAGCGCAGACTTGTCGACCACTCACATTCTTGTTTACTTATTTCATTCTAAACAGATTGGCACATCACTCACTTCAAGTAGTATTGCATGTCAAATGGCATAGTTGAGGATGATCACAAGCTGGGAGACTTTTCTCAGGTTATAACAACCTCAAGGATATCAGCCACGTGATGAAATTCGAGATCAGGAAATTGCATTCCGAAAGACAAGCGTCAACAACAGCATCAGATTTAGAAACAAGGAGACATCGTACAGAGTATAAATAACATTGGATATTTTTTAAGAATACGTGTAGAGAGTTTTGTGCATATCTAATATCTCTCTCATGGAGCCTAGGACGGGAATGAGAGCAACCGGGAAGGAACTTTGAACTTGCTTCTCCTCTCCTCTCTGCTCTAGGAAACAGTAGATGACCAAGGCGCTGCGGTGAAAAATATCTATCTATCTAAAATAAAATCTCAGCTAGAGCTTCATGTCTCATTAAAGAAACCAGTTTTGATTAATTAGGACAAAGCTGTACCTACGCTTGTCCAAATATACCATTACCCACCATCTCTCTCCGCTTTGCCATGCTCACAGATTTTTCTGTTGAGAAAACTCTGAGGTGATTGTTAAAGATCATGCATTAATACCAGGCGTGCATTTAACGTAACCAGCAAGGTCGCGCCTGTTCGGTGCATAACTCAATAGATCATAGTTTCCACTCATTTCCTGACACTTCATATCACCATGGTACTTCTCTGCAGGTAGAGAAGTCTCCTTTGGAGTTCAGCGCTATAATTAAAGAGACAATGGACCTTTGGCTTTTGGAACTGTTACAGAGTCGTAACGGAAACGAGTGTCGGGAGGATACCCATCTGTTCCAATGTGCTCCTTTCGTTTAGCAGGATGAGGACCTACACATTCACAGGCACTTAAAAATAATTTTATGTAGGTTGCTACGGACCAATAGGTGGAAATCCAAGCGGTGCCTTGTCAACATCCAGACAATCTTGGCCACAAAAAAGATCATAGTTTCCTCCAATTTCTTTGATTTTAGTTCCGCTAGTGTGTTTATCTGTCGTAAATTTCAAGTGAATTTTCAAAATTATGTATTTCAGTAGCATTAATACCTGACATTTTCTTAGGATGAGCCATCAAGAATGCACTTTCTTTAACATCTGGCAGTGCAGGATTTGTTCCATAGAACTGTTTAATTTTAGCAGCAACATCTGCAACGAAACAGCATCTTCAGCTATGTTGTTTTTAACTTAAAGTTATTGCCTGGCGGGTTTCTTCTTCTAGACGGTTTTTCTCCATCTGAAAAAATATCGTTGCCATTCAGCTCCCTGATTTTTTCGTCACACACAAGTTTATCAGGAGGTGATGGAAGAGGTTTGGTTTTGAATATCTCATCGCCTGTGAGCTCGCTAGCTTTTTGTTTCGTAGGCCGCTTCCTCTCAGGCGTTTTAGGTCTTCCCGGAGGAGACTGCAACAATATCATATAAGAAAACAACCCGTATTTAGAATCCTCAACCTTTGAAACTTTCCCGAAAATGTTACTTCCAACGAGTTCTCTTGCTTTGGCATCCGACTGGTGACCTTCGGTGGTGTATTCATCCGTTTCCAGACTTTCGTTTAAGTCCCTCTTTTTGGCAGCCTCAGCAAAGCTGTCAATTTCTTTTGTTCCGGCAACAGGACCAGTAGCCGTAACCACATCGCCAAAATGAATCCTACTTGCTCTCTAAAACAAAAGCAGGCTTTAAGCTGCTGTGACTAGTTAATCTTTTACCTGGTGAGCTCTAATGTCGGAATAGTCCCTGAATTTGTTATGGACTGGTGTGGTCAGATGATGGTCTGGAGTCTTGTTGCGGGTGTTTTCCTCTTGGAATGGCACAGACCATCGCAAGAGATCAAACGTCGAAGCTTTTTCGGACATCTTCAGCATTTGGGAAAATGCCGCCAAGTGGGACTGATGGCCTAGATAACTCCCATCCAACGGCTACACAGAAGACACCCGTTGAAATCACATGACGTCCAAGCAGTTTCCCCTTGCTTTTATATCAAGAGGACAGAAGCTAACAGCGCGAGGAATTGTTCAGAATAATGTATTGAACTCTTTGCGCTCTCTATGGATATAGTTATGCTTGTAGGCCTATCTTATGCCACAAGTTTAGCAATTCCTGATTAACTTTCTTCGTTTCTGGAGATTCTACATGGCTTTCAGAAACTAAACTATTGCAGTGTTATACTCCAATCGCTTTTATTTTTTAGCTCAGTAGCGTCTATACTCGTGCATCAAGACGAGGGCAAAACGAGAACCAGGAGAAGGTGGCCCTGTAATGGTTTGGCGGGGAGGTATCCATCTGAAACCACCTTTTCCTTGGAAAATCAAAAACGACAAATAGCTGGGGACTGAGGCACTCGCTGAGGTATATAAGCTCCCCGTGGCCGACGCAGTTAAAAAGCCGGTACCCGGGCCGTTTGAGCAGATGTTTAAACAAGTGTTGCGGCATGGTCTCCACTATCGCCCACTCTAGTGTTGCTTGCTTGAGTTCCCAGACCCGTATCCCTACAGTGATCGCCGGCTGCTCCCAAAAGCCGCCAATCATGAGCAGATGCCCTCCACATTCCACCAGGTGAGGACAGATATAAAAGTATGGCATCGGAGCAAGGGCTCGGTTCCAAATCCCCTGCTCAAGGTTGTAAGCATAGACACCATCACAGATGAACTCGCCGTTATGTGCCTCCCAGGTCATGAAGTAGAGATGACCATTGCAGAAAGCAGAGCCAGTAGTAAAATTGGCCTCGGACGCTCCAGTAATTGTCCATAAGTCCGTGTGCGAGCTGAACACCTCGGTTCGTAGTCCGTAGGGGACCATGTGCTTTGTCTGCACGACAATTTTATATGTGCTCCGTTCCTCGTTTTCCAGGTGTTCATTGTCCACGACCACACCCACCAAGTTTCCGCACCAGCGCCCGAGCATAGGTGGGAGTTTCCTCCACGTCCTGGTCAGCGGATTGCAGATGCACATGCTAGACGATCCGTTGGAGTCAAGCATTCGGAAGCAAAGCAATCCACCTGCGACAGTAACATTGTCGACGTGGGAGGGCAGGAAGCCCAATGGCATATTGAGCCATTTGTTGGTTTTGGGGATGTAGACAAAGACAGACTTGTAGTGCGGATCCGCAAACATGAGAATCCATGAGTCTTTGCTAGGGACCCGAGAGTAGATGTGGAGGAAGGTGTTGGAACTGGTTATGGAGTTCCAGCGGCTACACACACTCCGAGAACGGATTAGGGCTTGAGTGGGAAGCCAGGCGAGCACTCTGTCAAGTATATCTTCTGGAAGTGTTCCCCACAGGTGTGGATCCATATGTGCAGCACGATAACTGGATTCAAGTGGCCCATTGTCACGTGTTTTTGTCGAGTCCACATGGAGGGTATTAGCAGCTGATTCTTCCTCAATTTTGTTTTGGCTCTGCTCTGATGTGCCTTCCATTCCTCCTCAGTTTCTTCTCGAGAATTTCGAAAAACCCAGGTCACACCTGTTCGTTTAAAACTTGCCACGTCCCTTTGTGCCACGGAGGTTATTTTACACATCGTCTTTAATGTTGTAATTTCTAACTTTCTGCTTATACGGTTCTTTCAATTTCATCTTTCTCAGTCTAGATTGTTGACTCTCGGTCCCCTGATTGAATAAGGAAGCCATAAATAGAGAACATGGTTTTAGTCGAACCTTATGGGTCGTTGCTTGAGATGGACTTCTTGAATGTTGGGGCGCCATATTACCTTCCACTAGCAGACGGTCCGATTTCATCTGATTGCACAATGTTTTCACATCATGGTAATCACGTAGGCAACTTACTGCTTCCGAGCAGTGAATGTCAGGTGTTTCATCTTCCACACATGGTGCAACCCATTTTCGCGCCCTGTGCAAAATATTTTGAGACAGCAACCTATTTTTCAGAAATTTAAGCACCTATTGAGATCTGCACGTAATGAGTTGCTCAACTCCATCAACAAATCCCGCTCATTTGTTATGCGTGCGATATCTCCAATTGCTCCTTCTAGTTGTGTACGCAATATCACTTGAGACCGCTCCAGGTCATGGGTCTCCTGTATGTCGCTACACCTTAAAGTTCAATCATAATTTACACCTACCAAAGACAAACTACCTGGAAATGTCTTCATTGACTTTTTCATGCTTATCTTTCTTTGCATCGCCAGAAGATTGCAGTTTTGATGCCATCTTAGTTATCATATCTTTAAGTGACTGCAACTCATTTTGAAGATTTTTCACTTCATCTATCTGAACCTGGCAAGAAACAACGAACTAGCTCAGGAAAATTTGGAGATTGAACCGTGCCTTTGTATCAAAAGTTTTTAGTTCAGTTGGCTTGGTTCTCATTTCTATAGTATGCTCTTGGAGGCTCTCCATCTCAAGGCGCATTGATTCTAAGGACTTATGTGTAATATCCATACAGTAGGTATTAAATATATCTGCATACCGACAATCCCTCTTAGTTTGGCATTTTCCTCTTGAAAATCTTGTAATGTGCTTCTTAGTCTTCGATTCTCATATTCAATACGTTGGGTATCAAGATCTGGGATGGTATCCTCCGGCTCAAAGGGCCATGAGTCCAGAGCTGTATCGGGCTTTTGACGACTAGCTCTTGAATTTGGCATACGCGACTAAAAAGCTAGTGAGGTAGTGAAAGTTATTACCACAACACGTACATTGTACTCATGGATCTTCACAAGGGCCTCCCTCTCTCGTGCATATGCCTCCTGATAAATGTTAGCAGAAACCATAAACAATTTCCTCACCTCAAGAAGTCTAAGTTGATACTGAGCAGTTTCGCACTTTAGTTTCCATTTATCACACTGAAGATCGCATTCCTAGGAAAGAAAAATAGTCTTTATCAGTGCACAGAAGGAAATTCTCCTGCATTTAAACCTTGTTGCGATGTTCTTGAGCTGACAGTGTCCTTCTCAGGTCCGCCTCTGACTGCTGCGCATCCCTCAATTGCTTTCTCAGGTTTTCCTTCTCCTTTCCAACTTGCTCAATCTGTGTGAACATCATAGTTTTAAAGAAACGAGCTCGAAATGTCCTGACCTTTTCATTGTACATGCTCAAAATCTCAAGTTTGTCCTTTTCCCAATCCTTGCAGCTTTGTTGCAAAACCTCATTCTTGCGTACCAAATGTGCAACTTGTTCTTTATGGTCTTCACATTCACTTTCGACCTCTTTTAGTGTCCCAACAAGATGCTTTCTCTCCAGTTCAGATTCACGTTCTAAGCGCTCACTTTCTCTTTGTAATTGCTGAATTATGGAATCCATCCTCTAAAGAGCAGAGGGTTACGTACGTGAAGAAACAGCGTAGTCGTGCACCTGTATCTGCTGGTTCTTGTCCACAACAGTGGCACGCAATTCCAGCTCCTGTGGCAGCGTAGACGTTGACCAAGTTTTGTAGGGAAAGCTTGCTAACTTACCGATCGCACTTGCTCTTTACATTTCTGACTCTCTTCATCGAGCTTACACCTCTGTGAAGTCATTTCCAGTGGACAGTCAGCAAGTTGACAAGTACAACTTACAAAGTATGCCAACTCCGATTGCAATTTTGCTGATACTTCATCCATTGCAGCCTGGAAGCCGACTGTAGCCAAACCGTTTATAGACGACAGAAAACGTACCTCTGACTCCAGCTTCTGCTTGCGCAAGCCATCCAATTTCTCACAGTCCAATTTTTGGACTTCCTTCGCAAACTCAATTTCTTTTTGAGAAATTTGTTTTCTAAGATCTGGAGAAGTGTTTCTATTAAAGTTTTTCAGCCTTTCAGCCATACCAGCAATTTCTGATTGAACTTGCTTCAAAAGGCTTTTCTTTTCATCTTTTAGGGTTTCCACCTTCACAAAAAGGTGAATATGGAAAACTGGAAATGAATTATACCTGTTTGTAGAGCATATTGCGCTCTCCTTGTAAGTGTTTTTCATGTTCCAAAAGTCGTTGCTTTTCCTGCTTGACACTAAACTTTCTGGGGTGAAGCCTAATGTATTTTCACCTGTGATAATCGTGCTAGCGCAATTGTTGCTTCTCTCAGACGTTCATCTGCTTCGAAAGCTGATGCCTACTATGTATAGATTGGTTTAAAAACCTGTAACTAGCACAAGGCACCTGGAGCACAGGGATTGATGCATCATATTCCCTAAGCTCCGCATCGCGCTCGTCCAGCAGAGAAAGGTTATACTACATCATTCAGGAACTTCAGGTCGAGGATTAACAGATGCCAAGAACCTTAAAATCTTCTTGCAGCTGGACGAGCCTACTTGTCAATTCCGAGATTTCCTTGTCCTTCTGATAGAGGTTGCCAGAAAAACAAATTCAATCTTCACTGTACAATTACATGTACCTGGTGTTGCAAAGCAAGAAGTTGCTCTTCACAAAGACCTACAATTTCTTTTTCTTTATGCTCCAAGAGTGTTTTGAAACTGGAGACATCGGGGCACATTCTTGCTATTTTGCTGACAACTCCCAGACCTAGAGATCTTTTTTCATCCTAAGTAGCTTTATGACAGTAATGATAACTAGCTGGCATTTCAATGAAGAGCGAGGAAGAGGCTAGCTGGCCTATACACACTTCGTTTTATGAATTGCCTTAGTTCATCAGTTTCTTTGTTATGTGGGCTGTGAGTGTTTCCATTTTATAAACTGTGACGCTGTTCATTAACCCCTCTGATCAGTATCTTCCTCCATCTTTTGAGAGGTAGTGCACTTGTACTGGTTGCATCTCTACAGGATTTAGGAGAAAGTAAGGACTCATCATTAACAATGAATCCTCAGCTCTTTAAGGAAAACAATAGGATGATGACTTGAATTCCTACCCAGGCCTAGTGCATCTGGCACTCCTATGGATCCCACGTGGTGGTGAGCATCACTGTTAATTTTATGCTACAAAGAAACTTTAAGCTAGTGATTAATAGTGTTTGCTAAGAAAATTTTAGATTCTACTTTTAATAGTGTTGCAAGCTCTCATATTTTAGGTGACTAATCTTTTTAGAGAACTAGAAGTGCATTTGCAGAGGAAAATAAGCAAAACTCTTCAACAAATTTATGCCATATCCTCTAGCTTCCTTTCTGCTGTCTCGGTATATAACGCTATATAAGATTAACGTGAACGCACCTTTTCCATGCTATGTGGCAGAGAAATAGCCAATTCTTAAGTTACAGTTATCTTACCACTCATTGTAAGCACAAGATGCAAGGCAACATTCCAACCAAATCTTTTATCAACACTTGCCATTGAAAAATTTAAAGACAAAAGCTCAATCTTTCAACATTGCATAGCTTTTTTGAATGTACATTCTTGGGTGCATAATGGAAGGGAGTCAAATTTCCCGCTTTCTACAAGATAGAGGTAAAGAGCGGCGCAGGCACCAAGTTGGTAACAAGGCCAGAAAGATGTAAGGTGGTGACGAGAAGAAGCTGCGGCTGCCGTGTGGAGTAGACTGCTACAAGTGGAAATGGCAGCCCAGGAGACCTGGTAAAAGAGAGATACCAATGGCTGTTGCCGAAGACACCTCCATTTGCGGAATGCTGTGAGCAAGTGTCGACCTGTGTGAGCACGAGAAGTAGCTCCAGGTGAAAAGCCTAAAAAGAAGCTTCGTCTCTGCTATAGCTTGGCAGTGTGATCCATGAGTGCCATGGATGTCCAGAGAGGTCTGAAAGTCGAGCTGAGAAAAGGCTGCAAAGCTCGTGAGAATATGGTGTTCAAGTAGAGAGGTCACTCCATGATAAAGTACATGGAGGCGGTTAGCACATTCAAATCATAAACTGGATCAAGGATCTGAGAGTGAAATTAATCAATCCCCAAGCCTCTATTTAAGTCTTTTGCTGTTAATTTGAAGATCCATCACCTTGTTCCAGTGTGAGGTCACCCAACTTAGTACTATTCAAACCCAAAAATACTTAACCCCAAATATCCCAAAACCTTTAACCAATTGAAAAAGGGGGTGCACTCTTGTTCATGAACCCTTTCCTTCTATATTTGAACCCTTATGGATCATATCTCAAGTTGTTCCCTTTAGTTGCTTACACCAGCTATGTACAACAGCTTCAAGAAGCTAAATGAGCCTCACATGAAGGGATTCCAAAGCAATACGGCTATGGAGAAAAGATGTGCAATCAGCAACACCAATGTCGCAATAAATGGCTACAAAAGAAAGAAAGCAATATGGCTTTTTTGCATGACAATACAGTCATGGAAACAAGAGAATGAGAAATCCCTCAAAACATTTCACCATAATACTTCTAATATTTAGTACCATATTAATAAAATCTTTTTATATATGATTGTAAGTGGACTTAGTATATATAATCAAAGCAAAATTAATTTTTTATTCCATTTGACCTAAACTACAACAATCAACATATTCCTACTTCATAAAATATATGTATAAAATGTTACATTTAAAAAAGAAAATAAATTTACAGATATGACATTTTTTGTGATGTGGATTTAGGACTTTTAGACAAAGTGTGTTGAATAGAAATTGTTTAGTATTAGCATTTCTTATCTTTAAGGGATCTAAATAGTGGCAATGGAATAAAAGTGTTAAAGATAGGTTTGACAACATTATAAAATATAGGAAATTTGTAAGCTATTACAAAATAGTTAATTTGAATATTAAGAAATAAGAACTAAATATTTTGGCTGAAGAAGTTTTATAGTTAAACATCAGATAATGGATTCCGTATTTAAAACAAGAAAGAAAATAAAAAAGACATATTAGTTTTAATATTGGAAATCAATTTATTTTTCATTATTCAAAGAAATCTTTGATGATATATATAAATTCGTGAATTAGATGTTTATTTTTCTAATTTTCCTTTTAATTTTTTAAAAATATTTTTTATTATATCTTGATAATTGTATAAAATTTTGTATTAAGAACATATATAAAATATCACTATATTATTCATGTATATTATAATATGTTAGACCTAAGTTTATAATTATTTTATATTCTTTAAAATTTAAGTTTCGACAATATACTTTATAATACAAGATAATGAAGAAGTACAGAGAATAAAATACAATAATAACACTTTTTCACAAATGATAAGCTTGATACAACAATGTTTCATTATATATTGATAATTATTATATAACATTAAATAAAGTAATATAAAGTAGTGAATTGTAAGGAACCAACTCCCCGAGGTGTTGTAGGCTAAAGGATCCCCAAAAGCATGACCAAAATGACAAAGAGTTTATCAGATGGGACCGAGTCTGAGATTGAGTCCAAGACCGACTCTGAGACCAAGTTCGAGATAGAGTCTAAGATCAAGTCCGAGGCCAAATCAGAGACCGAGTTCGAGACAGAGTCCGAGATCTGAGATCGGGTCCGAGACCGAGTCCGAGATTGGGTCTGAGATCGAGTCCGAGACCGAGTCCGAGACCGAGTCCGAAATCGGGTTCGAGATCGAGTCCGAGACTGAGTCCAAGTACTAATACAGGTCAAGGGGTGAAAGTCCAAAGCGTGCATCTCCCAGGGGAGGGGGGCTGTAGGGGGTTCCAAAAGTATAGTAGGGATGGAGAGGTCTAGGAACTAGTCTTGAAAGAACTCTTTAATGGTACTTCCAAACTAATTTGAGGTTGAGACTAGGGCCGAGGGGCCTTGGGTGGGAGTGAGCATGGACTCAGGTGGTGCTGGAGGCGCCACCTAAAGAAGTGCTCAAGGGTAGCTCCCACTCCCGAAAGGGAAACTAACTGCGGTGCTCCTGGCTTATGTGGAGTGGTGCCCCACTTGAGTACCTTGTGGCTCATTGGTCCTCACCCTTTCTAGGGGCTTGGGCCTTCCCTTCGGGATGGAAGCGGGGGGGTAGAGGTACCCATATCGAGCTGTTAGGCCACGGTGTTTCGCCCCGATATCTTGAAGCAAGTGTTGCACCCAAGGCTTGGGATTTAAAGGGTCCCATGATCAAGTCTTGTTATATCAAGGGATGTTAGGAACTTGGAGGCTTGGTGTGTTTGGCTGCTTGTGCCTGTGTGGAGTGTAGCCGAACCTTAAGTCCAGTCTAACTCGGGGAGGGGGATTGGGAGAGATTTGGGAATCCGTGGATGGATGGCTAACGCTTTGTTGCTCGTGCAGTGAGTAGCTAAAACTAAGTAGGACCAAGTAGGAGTTGGTACAATAGGCAGGAACCTTGGCAAGGGAACTTAGCTAAAACCAAGGAAGTGTGGGTCGAATAGACAAGGTAAGCTAGCAAATTGGAAAAGAAAAATTTATGGCTTACAATTTGGTATTGGAGCCTTTTCCTCAGTTCTAGCGAAGGATAGAGGTGGATTGCTAGGAGATGGCAAAGGCAGGGCAGAAACGAACCAAAGCAGAGACAAAACCTCCTCCAGAGCTAGAGCCTCCAGTCGAACAAGAGACTATGGATGAGGAATCCTTGCATAAGGAGGACTTCAGTGAGGAAACTTCCAAATAGGAGTTCGATGGTGAGGTTTGGTTGTCCAAGGCTTGATTGGATGTTCTAAACGGACAATTGGCACAGACCAATGCCCTATTAGAGATTCTCGTATGCAAGCTAAAGCGTGACAAGAAGCAAAAGAAAAGGCAAAAGACTGCGGATGCTGGCAGCGTAGAGGGTGCGGACCCTTCGACAGGGACTGAGAAAAAACCAGATAAGGTCAAACAGACCAAAGTGGAATCAGTCCTTCAGGCAGTTCTCAAGTACAAACCAAAGCCCCCACCGGTCTTCAAAGGAGTGAACGACTATAAGGTGGTGGAGGATTGGTTTTATGATATGGAGGACTATTTCCGAGCGTTGTGGTTACCGAGCTTGGAGGAGGTCCCATGTGCAAAACCATACTTGGCAGATAATGCCAAATCTTGGTGGAGAATGACAGAGGCCAACAAAGGATTGGTGGCCACTTGGAAAATGATGAAGGCGAGGATCCACGCGACTTACGTTCCTCCGAATGCTACTCTGCATCTAAGAGACAAGCTGAGTAGGCTGAAGCAGACCAGAACCATTCAGGAGTATGTGAATGGGTTTATGGCAAAGAGGATACTTGTCACGGACATGGGGGATATGGATGCGTTCCATGCCTTTATATCAGGCTTGCAAACCTGGGCTCGCAGTGAGGTGATGGATTGGAACTTGACCAACTACAAGGAAACATTGGATGCGGCCATCAAGGTGCATTTCAACGATAACCTGCGAAAAAGTTCTATTTTGTTAAAGTGGGATTTATTCAGTAAAATGGGACTAGGTACAAATTTTCAAGTATTTGAAAATGACGTGAAATTATATGTTTTTTGTCCAGGGGCTAGACATATCTGGGGCATGGTGACTAGCGCGGTGACTTTGTGTCCAGACTGAGTCCATCTGATTGTATAATAAATCTCATTGTCAAGGTGAACAAGCCGAATCTGAAGCTAAAGAAGAGCGATGGCATACGCGCACACACTATTTGTTTGTTCATTGAGCGTGTGGTGAGCTTTCCAAGATGAACGTCATTCTTATTAGCCAGACATATAACTTAATGGTGAGAACATTTAGATATTATTCAATGTTATCTTTTTCTAACGAATCTAATTGTGAAGGTGTAGCAAGAGGCATTGCTAGTCTGGAGAAGTCATTTAACTCATTTGACCCTTAGTGTATTTTCATGAAACTAAATAACATTCATATTATTAAGGAATTTCTCTAGTACCTTTTTTTTATGACATAGAGGCTTGCATTTCTTTCAAAGGTGATTTAGTAAAAGGCCTGAGGGCACATGCCATTCTATTTCTCAGACCGGTATTTAGATATACTAGTGCAAAGGGAAAAAGGTATTTGGTGATCAAGTAAATGGCATGAGGGCACACGCCATTATAAGCCTAAGCGCTAGTGGACACCTCCTTTTTGGTACTCTCAGCGGTACTATCATCCTTCTCCGGGTCAGTTGTTTTGCTTTGGATTGTTGTCTCTGACGTTACTGGGGCGTTCTCGATAATTGTTAATGTTGCCGTTTGTTCAGAAAAATGATCACCTAGAGTATAGTATGGGGAGTTTGGAAGACTTATATATTCTACATCTTCACCTATCTCCTTCTCCGTCTCCTTTTCTGCCTCACTTACAAATTTTGTGCTTGCCATAAGAACGCGCTTCACCCTAAAATATGGAGTTCGTTAAAAACTATGTGGGTTTCAGCAACATTAGCCTACACTTGATTAAATACCTAGTGAGAAAGTTGGCTGGAGCAAACACAAGAATTTTATCACTCCTCCAGGTGATGGATCTAACAGTGCAAGCTTCATTGTTTTTGGAGACATGGGAAAGGCCGAATGAGACAACAGCTTGGAACACTACATACAAGTAAATACAGACTTTTTGGAAATTGTACCTTAGCAAGTATATATTGCAGCTTGGAGAGCCCAAACCAGCACCGAGTCTCTCAATGTCTAGAGCATTCATGGAGAGTGAAGAACACATCACATGTTTGATTGCATGGTGTCCAGGAGCATTACACCATGTATACTCATATCTATATAGATCTTTCAATGTACGATAAGTTTTAGATATATGGTGGAGACATTGGTTGATCCCTAAACCGGTGTCCTGGGAACTTATGGCTATTGTACCTAAATATACCAATACATTTAGGACAAATCCTCAATTTAGATGATTCCATAACAGTTTTATAGTTGTTCTCCTGGAGCTGGGTTATCATTGAAAGAGCTATATAGAAATCCTAGGCTTGCTGGAGAATACAGTATTTTTCTTGTTGTCCCAATAGTGGAATTGCTTGGCAAAGACAGTAAACTATGGTTGGTACTGCAAAGATGTACCATCTTTGCAGTATCAACCATAGTTTACTGTCTTCTTCAAAATATTCAAAATATTTTTTATTCGCTATCTACCA